>NC_142012.1:161111278-161391278 GCF_049901735.1 Notechis scutatus | reverse complement strand
GAAAGTGGACTTGGGTGTTTTCCTGGGAAGTCTGCTGAGGATGAAATCCCAGTCTGGGAAGTTGTAAGTCAACAGCAAAGTGCGTTTTCTTTTGCAGACAAGGCGTGCTCCGAATCTCAGCCCTTCTGAACGGGGGTTGGACTAGAAAATCTCCAAGGTCCCTTCCAGCTCTATTCTGATTGATGGGCTGGTTGTCTACAGCTAGAAGGGCCACCATATTCCTTGAAGACCATTCAGTTAAGAAAGGCTATCGATCTCCTGGCACATTCTGGCAGAAGTCTCTTCCCTGAATCCTAAAGCTCCTAAAGCCAAATTTCTGGGATTGTCGGTCATGAAATAAATGTTAGGAAAACATAACAGAATAACGGAGTTGGAAGGAACCCTGGAGGTCTTCTAGTCCAACCCCCTGCTCAGGCAGGAGACCCTAAACCATTTCAGAGAAATGGCTGTCCAATCTCTTCTTATAAACTTCCAGTGTTGGAGCACATCCAACTTGAGGCAAGTTGTTCTACTGTTTAACTGTTCTGTCAGGGAAATTTCTCCTTATTTCTAGGTTGGGTCTCTCCTTGGTTAATTTCCACCCATTGCTTCTTTCCTGCCTTCAGGTGATTTGGAGAATAGCTTGACCCTTTCTTCCTCTCTGTGGCAGCCCCTCAAGTATTGGAAGACTGCTATCCTGTCTCCTCTGGTCCTTCTTTTCATTAAACTAGAAGTACCCAATTTCTGAAACTGTTCTTCGTATGTTTTAGCCTCCAGCCTCCGAATCATCTTTGTTGCTCTTCTCTGCACACTTTCTACAGTCTCAACATCTTTTTTATATCGTGGCGGCCAAAACTGGGTGCAGAATTCCAAGTGTGGTCTACAGGGCTCCCTCAATTAAACAAGCACCCCGTACCCAGGATTTTGCTTTTTAGAGTACTGGAAATCACATTGTGCAGTTGCCATTTGAGGAGGCATTCCCATTCCTTTTAAACTAAACTATGTACAAGTAGTACACAACTTTAACTGAGCCTAAAATTACAATCCTAAAACATAGCGGTTGTGACTTGAGTTGTCATGTGACTAAACCTAATTTATACGCATTTTTGTGGCGGTCATTAAGGTAAATCTATTTTACTGAATGAGCATGTTAGCAGTAACTGGGGAAAAAAATCCCCTGGAAACCAGCAAAAAACCTTGACAATTACAATCACATGATCGCAGGATATTACAAATAAGATGAGCTGGTTGCCATGCAGTCACCTGACCCGCAGTGTGTGTGTGTGTGTGTGTGTGTGTGTGTGTGTGTGTGTGTACGTGATTGTAGCAACTTTGAAACTGAGTTTTTGTGGGATCCGTTGTAACTTTGAAAAATCACTTTGAATGACCAGTCATAAGTTGAAGACTCTCTGTACCAAAACTGAAGGTTTATTTATCCCAAGGGAAAAGTGTAAGGGACAATTAAGTTTGGCTGGTTAAAAATAGGATGGTGGACCAGTGGTGCGATTCAAAATTGATTACTACTGGTTCTGTGGGCGTGGCTTGTTGGGCGTGGCAGGGGAAGGATACTGAAAAATCCCCATTCCCTCCCACCCCAATAACCTGCTTTCCAGCTCTGTTCTCCTGTGCAGGGCAACCAAAGAAGACCCAGCCGATCAGCTGGGACTCAATGGGAGGGAGAGAAGAGATCCGGGCAGGGCCAGTCAGAGGTGGTCTTTGCCGGTTCTCCGAACTACTCAAAATTTCCGCTACCGGTTCTCCAGAACCGGCTAAAAACCACCTCTGTGGCAGACCCTCAGATGAAGAGAGCACAACTTTGTGAATCACTGTGGGAAATCAGGGTTTGATAACACAGAATCTTTCAACTGGATGGCATCACTAAGCCCTGAATTTAAGAAAAATAATAGTAATAATAAACAAGGCAATCTCTCTCTTGCAGTTTTGAAATATTTCAGGCCCTGACCACACCCAAATCTCAAGCATGAGATCATCGAAAGCAGACACAATTGTGGGTTTTTGTTTTTGTTTTAAAAAGGGGGTGTCATGCACACCTTGGAAAATGACATGTGGAATCTGATAGACATAAAAATGACATAGTGAAATATGGTATCAAAGTGATCGTATTATTACTAGAATTGTACAATTGGCTAAACATAAACAGTATATTTCTTTGTATTATAACGAGACTAGAAAGGGACTTTGTTTTAAACACAATAGTGGCATAACCAAGAACCAAAAAGGGGATAAATAATGGAAAACACAAATTAATATGAATTTATGAATGCTTATTATAATTCTACTGTATAATTCTACTGTATAGTGCAGTGTTGGGGGGTTTCGGCTCAATGTGTGGAGTGTGAAAGATGTGTATTTGTGTTTATTTTCATGGTCATGATTGTGTACTGAAGATGGTGTTTGATTTCGTTGTACGAGGTGCAATGGCAATAAAGTAAAGTATACTAAATTAATTATATAATTTGTTAAACCCTGCAAATACAACCATTAATATATTATTTATAACAAAAGAAGCAATGTTAAGAATATAGAGACTGACACAACAATAGCACGTGGGAATATTGAATACTTAGGATTGATAATTTGTATTAATATCAAATTATATAAGAAAGTTAGCAGTATCAATATGAAATCATTGTCAGGTTTGCTCTAAAATGTAAAATACCCTGGAACCACACTGGTCACGCAATGATGTGTTTGTAGAAATTTAAAAAAAATGTATTTTTTAAAAAAAGGATCATCAAAATCAGACACAAATATAGGTTTTTCTTTTTTACGGGGGCGTCACGCACACCTTGGAAAATGCCTTCCTTCTTCATTTTCCAAACATGCCAGAGGTCCAGGTGTTTTAGGGGGCTGGAGTATCAATAGCAATGGGACCACAACAAGAATCCAACACCCAAGGAAGAACAGAAGCTGCAATCCAGGTAATCCTTGATTTACCACAGCATGTTTAGTGACTGCTTTTCACACTTACAGCATCCCCATGGTCACGTGATCAAAATTTGGATGCTTGACAACTGATTCATATTTATGACGGTTGCAGTGTCCCGGGATCATGCGATTCCCTATTGCGAATTTTTCTTCTTCTTTTTAAATAATTTTTAATTGAAAATTAAATTTTAAAAACATTTGAATGTGGTGATCTTTTGACATTTATCAACATTGTTATAATAGCAGAATGTCATCAAACAATATTCACACACACACACACACACACACACGCCCCCAATAGGAAGGCCCAGCACTGTTTTATACGCATGCGGCGAAATTAAGCCCCCCAAAATGTGGGCTTATTTAAACCATGCGTTCCCTGCCATTTCTCACATCGCGAGGTGAAGAGAAATTGGGGGGAAGGATGGGGGAAACTTGCCGTTAGGAGCGCCCCGCGGGTAGTCTCGGCTAGAGCACCCTGCAGGCAACCACGCCTTGCCACCAGGCCACTTCTATCGGCCGATAGAAGCGCCCTGAGGGCAGTCACCAGCCGCTTCTATCGGCCATTAGGAGTGGCCTTATGGCGAGGCGTAGATGCCTGCGGGGAGCTACAGCCATTAGGAGCACCCTGTGGGCGCTTGCCTCACCACCAGTTGCTTCTATCAGCTGATAGAAGCGCCCTGAGGGCACAGTCACCAGCCGCTTCTATCTGCCGATAGGAGCAGCCTCGTGGTGAGGCGAATCTGCCCGCAGGGCACTTCTATCAGCCGATAGGAGCGGCCTCCTATCGGCCAATAGAAGCGGCTGGTGACTTTGCCCTTGGGGCACTTCTATCGGCTGATAGAAACGGCTGGTGGTGAGGCGTGGCTGCTTGTGGGGCGCTTCTGTCAGCTGATAGGAGTGGCCTCTTGGCGAGGCATGGCTGCCCACGGGGCACTCCTAACAACTGTTAGGAGCGCCTCGCAGCAATCACGCCTCGCTATAAGGCCACTCCTATCAGCCGACAGAAGCGGCTTGTGACTTTGCCTTTGGGGCGCTTCTATCGGCTGATAAAAGCGGCTGGTGGTGAGGTGAGTCTATGCAAGGGGCACTCTAGGTGGGGTGCGCATGGGGGGAAATTAAGTCACCCCCTCAAAAAGACGGCCTAGCCGTTTTTTCGGGGCTCAAAAAAAATAAGGCTCAGCCTTATTTTATGAGAAACACAGTATATTCATATTTACATTGTAAATCTTTGTATCCATTTCCATCTTAGACATTTTGTTGCGGTATAGACTCTTTAATATCTATTTCACTTTTTTAAAAATTTCCTTTCATATCCCTCCAATTATAATTTTTTTTCCATATTTCATAGAATTCTGAAATATCTCACTCCTTCAGTTCTAAAGTTAAGCTATCTAACTTGGTGCAGTGTAAATTTTTTTTGTATTATTACTTCATTGTTGGATATTTCTTTTAATTTCCATGTTTGGGCAATTGATAATTTTGCGGCTGTGATAGTATGAATAATTAGATATATATCTGCTTTTTTTAGATTCTCATTTGTTATTCCTAATAGGAACATTTCTGGTGTATAATTTAGTTTTAGGGTTAGCATTTTCCTCTAACCGTTGCCCTTTTGTGGCCTTCTGATAGTCAAACCGAATGGGGAAGCCAGATTCGCTTAAGAACCGTGTTGCTAACTTAAGAAATGCAATGATTCATTTAACAACTGTGGGAAGAGAGGTCAGAAAACGGGGCAAAAATAAATTCACTTAACAAATGTCTCGTGTAGCCATAGAAAGTTTGGCTCAATTTGTGGTCGTAAACTGAAGACTACTATACAGTAATCTCAGCAAATCTCCCTTACCTTTCAAGGAATTTGGCAAGTAATGTGTCCGGTTGCTAGTTTTTGAGCAATATTACATTTTCTGAATGTGGCTCTCTTCCCTGTACGGGCATCCACACTTCTGCATCTGCTTTTTCTCTGTTGTTTCCTTCTTCCCCTCCTGATATTTTTCCCTTCTCTTAAAAATAAACCACACGATTTTACAAATATTGAAAAACTAGACCACGTATGCTTGTATTAAAAGCAAGCTTGCCTGATGCTGTGTTAATGAGGGCCATCTGTTTCAACTTTAGCACTGAATTCACACAGGCTTCTATGTGGGTCTTCTAGAAATGAGCTTAGGGCACTATAAGTATTTTCCTGAGAGTCAGGTTGCGTTGAACAAATGAGACTTATTTCAAGGTATATTGGCCGAGCAAGAATTTAAACTCTTATTTTTTTTTTATGAATGAACACCCCCCACAACGATACGGTGTAAAAGCTTCCTGGTTTGATCAAGGCAGAAAACATTCTTGAACATGCGAGTCAGAGACCGATCCAGGATCTATTGATCATTATTTATTACCTCCATAAGGTTCATTAATGGGTTTTATTTCTAAAGAGTAATGTTTTTAGCTGCCAAACCCTGCACAGAGCTCAAAAATATTTCGGAGCCTTCAAAATGCCTGGTCACTCGAGACTTCCCAACCTGTCTTTGGGAAGAGATGAATTAGGGATCCAGTTAATTCATTTTTATAGCATCTGTGACATTCTTCTCCACCTTGATCTCCTCCAGATGTTGGATTTCAGCACCTGAAATTCCCCACTGCCTCGACCTTCAACACTATCAATTCTGGCTATTAGTCCAATACATCTGTAGGACATAACACTTCGCCCCCAAAAGTTCACCAAGTTACAACAGGCATAAAACAAGGATGGGAAAAGCTAGAGGGCAGAGAAAATATTTGAATGACACGAAGCGCCGGTGTCCTGTTTCCAAGCTGTCCTTCTGGGTGGCAGAACTGTAAGAAACCTTCTAGATTTTTCCATGCCAGGATGGGAAATCACCATCTGTCTTCCACTTAATATCATTTAAGATCGTTGCACTCAGTTGGCCTTTCAGAAATTTGGAAATGGGTAAAATATTCTGAAAAAAATTACAGGTCGGAATCTGCATTTCGGTGACTCCACCCCATTCACAGGTAGTCCTCAATTTACAGCCATTCGTTTAGTGACCGTTTGAAGTTACTACGGCACTGAAAAAAAAGTTACTTATGACAATTTTTCACATTTATGACCACTGCAGCATCCCCATGGTCACGTGAAAATTTGGATGTTTGGCAACTGACTCATATTTATGACGGTTGCAGTGTCCCGGGGGTCATGTGATCTCCTTTTCCGACCTCCTGACAAGTCGAGTCAATGGGAGAAGCCAGATTCACTTAACAACTGTGTGATCGACTTAACTGCAGCGGTTCACTTAACAATCCTAGAAAGGTCGTAAACTGAAGCCAAACTCACTTAGCAACCGTCTCACTGAGCAAGAAAACTTTTGACTTCAATTGTAGTTCATAAGTTGAGGACTGCCTGTAGATATCTTACGCTTCGCCTACTGCAATGGTGGCTAACCTTTTTGGGCTCCTGTGTCAAAAATTGTGTGCGCGTTGGCGCTCACGTGCCAGCACCCAAGACAATGCGTGACCCCCGCCCCCTGTGCATGCACACGCAATCCCACTGCCACTCCCCCTTATCTGCATCACGCCTCACCGCTGATTTTCAGCTGGTTTGAGGCCTTTTCGGCCTCCCAGAGGCTTGAAAAAAAGCCTCTGCAGGCCGAATAGGCCCGTTTCGTCATTTACAGGAAGTGAGGAAACGGGCCTATTCGGCCTGCAGAGGCTTTTTTTCAACCACTGGGAGGCCGAAAAGGCCTCAAACCAGCCGAAAATCAGCTGTGAGGCACGCGCATGCGCTGTGAGGTAAGTTTGCCTGCGGCTCGCGTGCCAGCACAAATGGCTCTGTGTGCCACCTGTGCCATAGGCTCGCCATCACGGGCCTACTGCATTAAAAGAAAAGCAAATTTAGTCAACCCAATGGTCGCTTGTTCAAGGCCAGCCTACAAAAATGAACACCAATCTGAAAACCTAGGATTTATTCCATACAGGTAGTCCTCAACTTACGACCACAACCGAGCCCCAAATTTTTGCTGCTAAGCGAGACATTTAAGTGCATGTCGCCCCATTTTACGCCCTGTCCTGCCACAGCTGTTAAGTGAATCACTGCAGTTGTTAAATTAGAGACATGGTTGTTAAGTGAATCTGACTTCTCCACTGTCTTTGTGTGTTGGAAGGTCACAAAAGGGGATAAAACATAAGCCCTGCACTGCAACCGTCATAAATATGAGCCAGTTGCCAAACATCTGAATTTTGATCCTGGGGATGCTGCAACAATCTTAAGTGTGAAAAGTGGTCCTAACTCACTTTTATCAGTGCCATTATAACTTTTTTTAAAAAAAAATTATTGTGCATTTTCCTTCATTTTACATCACAATTTCAATTTTGCAACAACAATATGCTGGTTGTCTCAGCACCTTTTTAAAATATACATGATGTTATACATCCTAGTCCCGACCATTTTTCTCTTTTTCATACAGTATAGTCCAGGGATCGCCAACCTTTTGGATCTCGGGGACCACCAAACTCATAATTTTAAATCCCACGGACCAGAGACCCTGGGAAAATCCCCAAAAAAGTCTGCAGGAAAATTCCCATCCTGTTTTCCTACCGATCGATCATTCTTTATTTGGGATCACAGGATACTGTCTCCAGCTCCATTCTCAGGTGTGGGGGGAGAGAGAGACTTTTGGCTTCATGCAAGGAAAGCAGCAGAAGCAGCAGAAGTCTTTCTTTCTCTCCCCCAAATTCCGTCTGAAATGAGTCTTTGCCAGCACAGCCTCTTGGAGCAGGATGCCTTGCAGGGTCCCAAAAACTCATTTCTGGTGGAGTTTGGGAGAGAAAGAAAGACTTTGCTGCTTTCCTGCATGCAGCCAAAAGCAGAAGAAAAAGAGGAAAGAAACAGCCTGGTGCCCAGGCCAGGTGCATGGGCAAGTTCCCCCTCCGCCCTTTCCCCCTGCCCTCACTACCTCGTGTTGTTCACAACGCAAGCAACGCAAGCCTTGTGTTCCCGCTGGCCATGTGGGCCGCGCAGCCTTGTGTTCCCATGTAGTCTGGATTAATTGATTTGGGGGTTCGGTGACATTTCTCTGTGGACCACCAAAATTTTCTCGCAGACCACCAGTGGTTCCCAGCCCATTGGCTGGCGACCAGTGGTATAATAGTCCATAGAAAAAAGAATAAAAACTTGATATTATTCAACAAACTTATATCTATTGTATCCATGGTTATAAACTTCCCTATACATTTATCACCCTATATAGTTTGGTTTGCAATTATGTACAATCTCGTACCAATATTGCTTGCAATACGTATCCTTATATATAGCTTTATATCTGTATTTGTTTCTAACTTGTTGGTCCTCTTTCGTCATTCATTTTCTAACCTTTGCATCTATTTTCTAGCCAATTGTACCATAGGTCCCATATTTTTTTAATTAATTTTTTTATTTTATATTTCCAACAAATCCGTCTTTCATTATAACAGTGTACATGTATCTTGGGTACATGTATCTTGTGCTAACAATTATAATTAATATACTTTTCTTACCAATATAACAATGATCACGTTTTCTTTATAAGCCATTATCTCTTACTCATATTGTCTTTATAACAATCTGAACTTATTTCTCTATATATTCATCTACTCAATTTAAACTTGTTTTATTTTCCAACCATTCATAAAATATATCCCACACCATATAATATTCAGTTTCTTCTTTTTCTTTAATTGCCAGTGTTAATCTATTCATCTTGGAACCTTTTAATATGTTCTCAATCACCTTTCCCTCTGCTGGAATTTGTTTGCTATTCCAGTTGTGAGCAAATACAATTCTAGCTGCAGTTAATACATGTATAATTAAATATATCTTTCTGTGCTATAACATTCAGGTACCATCCCTAGTAGGAATAACTCAGGTTTCAAGTCTATATGTTGCTTTATCATTTTTTTCCAACCATGTGTGTATTTTTATCCAATATCTTTTAACTTCTATGCATGTCCACCACATATGGTAATATGATCCAGGTGTCTGCTGGCACTTCCAGCATTTGGCTGATTTTGTGTTTAAACATCTTTGCTAATTTATATAGGTCCCATATTAGGTAATACTCTGTTTCTCCTTTGTCTTTGTCACTAAATGAATTGTTGTAAGTCGATGACTTGCTGTATAAGCAGAAGAGTAGCCTTTAGTCCAGCAGGTCATTTCTGGCTTAATTTAAATCAGGCTCCTGCTGTCTACAGCTACCTACAATGCCCTGAAGCTTGGGAAGGAGAAAGACAAGGCTGTCTTTCTAACCCTCTACTACCCTGGCTTCTTCTCATCCTGCGTTCTCATATTTCCGAGAGCTTTATGACGGCGGACAATGAAAACTCGTCCTGTACCCAACTCTTATCAATTACCATGCGACGGGCATAAGAGGAAAAAAAGGGGAATTCTTTCGTTAGACGGGCACCATAGGAACTCAGCTGCTCGCCCAGGGCCACAGCGGTAGCCCGGAGCAAAACAGGGAAAGGGTGAAATATCAGAGAGAGCAAGCTTATTATTAAACAAAACGATAAACCTCTGCTTTTGCACCTTGGCACCGAGCGAAATCTACCAGCTGGGTTCCCATAGGCCTGCTACCTTGTCCGCCAGGATAGCCACAGGCGGTTTCTGTCGCCCCTTGCAAAGATGTTCTCTATCGGGAACGGAAAAACAAATCGTTGGAGCTAAGCAGGGCGTTCCATTTTATGGAGAAATAAATTTTTTCGGGCCCCAATCCTTGCAAGCCGAGTCAACGGGGAAGCCAGATTTTCACTGAACAACCATGTGATCAACTTAACGGCAGTGGTTCACTTCGCAATGCTAGCAAAAGGAAGGACGCAAAATGAAGCCTAACTCACTTAGCAACCCTCTCATTGAGCGAGAAAACTGTTGGCCTCAATTGTTGTCATAAGTTGAGGACTACCTGGATATAACCTTTGGGCTTCGTCTACTGCATTAAATGACCAAGAAAAGCACGTTTAGCCAACCCAGTTGTCGTTTGTACACAGCCAGCCGACATTAAACAAACACCAATCCGAAAACCTGCCTAGGATTGAAAAATAAAATTTTTCGCCCCCAATTCTTACTTTTTCTTTCCAACAATCTCAGGCTCCTTTCATGCAGTCCTGCTTAATGGAGGATTCTCACCCAGGTTTTTCTCCCCCCAAAAGGCTTCTGATTTGATGCCTCAAAAACAATGAATCGTCTTTCGAACCCTGATCGCACCCAGATGCTCCTGACACTAGCCTGTAAATTCTGAGACTTCTGTCCACACATTTGGATCAGGTTGCAGAAAACTTGGCCTAGGACCTCTCAAAAACAAGGACTAATTGATTAAGGAGCACAGCAATTAATTTTCATGAAGACAGAGAAAAGAGGCAGGGGAAACAGACCAAAAGTCTTGGCTGGTATGTCCCCCCCCAATACTTTATTTTCATTTAATTAATTAAATTTATTTATTTAAGAGGATTTACAGCCTGTTCCCAACCTGGAAGACTCTGGGCACTGCAGAATAACAGAAAATAAGAATTATGCATTCATAGTTTTGAAAGGGAAGCAATTGCAGGATTTATGTGCTTAGTGTCTCTCAAAGTGACAAAGTAAACACATTGTGTGTCAAAAAGCTTAAGGGACAAACTGCACAGGAATTGAGAGACAGTATTTCTGTCCTTAAAATCTCTGCAATGTTTTAAAAAGGAAAAAAAATATCACAGGCCACCATCCCTGTAGCTCACCAAGCAGCGAAGGAAAGACAAAATAAATTGCCCCCCCCCATCTAAAACAACCTAAAATCTGATTAATGCCCTGTCTCTCAAACATGGCAACTTTTTAAGATGTGTGGGCGTGCTGGCTGGGGAATTCTGGGATCTCTTAAAATTTGCCACATTTGAGAAGTACTGAATTAGCATGTTTGAGATTTAGCAAAAACCCTATTGATTGATTGATCAGTCTTCCTTCTCAATCCCTACATATTTATGAATTTAATAGGCCGAGTTACTGAAGACGCTTATCTGAATTGCACACACACAATCTTATGGATTCTCTCCAGCGGGGTGTCTTGACACTAGCAGCGTAACGTACTTTGGTTATGCAAGGAGTGGCATTTTCACCAAATACACCCAACCAACTGAACTTCCTACTACTGGATGTTTTTATGAAGAGACTGGACAGCCACCTGTCTGACATTGCATAGAATCTCCTGCTTGGATTGGATTAGAGTGGATTCACTTAACAGTTGTGTGATTTAATTTAACAATCAAGGCCAAAAAAAAAAAAAAGCTGTAAAGTCAGGCATAGCTCATTTAACAACCGTTTTGCTTAGCAACAGAAATTCTGGCCCCAACTGTGGTTATAAATCGAGGACTATAGTCAAAGTTGCAATGGGGGCAGGGGGACAAGGGGTGATGGCAATATTTACTCCCTGTCCTTTTTATTAATACTAATCTCTTAATAAGTGAAATAATTTTCACAGGCAAGAAAATAAAAAAATAAAATGCTTTCTATATTCTTGGCAGGGAGATGGCTGTGTACACAGAAAAGGAGGCCAACAGGAGATGCTGGAAGAAGACAACAGGTTGTAAAGTAAATCCCCATCAAAGCAAAGACAGGCTTTGACCAAAAATGGTAGCACAACTCAAGTCTGCATACGCACTTTCGAAATGTTACTTGAAAATAACAAAACAGATAGACGACATTCATCTTCTATTCCTATTCTGGCCAACTTAAATATCCGACCCACGTCATCTCCCAAGGTCAAGCAGAGTTCAGCCTGTGTATTTGTTATAAGCTAAAAAATCACTTATATCGATGCTGATAAATAGAAAGCGAGCTGAAGGCAATATAATGGAGGTAGGTAGAGAATCTGGGTAGCTCAGGCCTGAATTGTGTGGTTGTCGGTACTCTCTGAGGCTGACTGTTTGCTTGCAGGTGTTTTATCACACAACTAGGTAGCAGCAGCATGGAATATACAGCAAGTGAGCAGGAGCAGATGTCTGAAGAAAATGCCCAAGGATCCTTTTAAAAATAAAAATAAAATCTTTGTGACTGAGCAAATTAAATTTCCTCTCGCCAAGGTGGATGGCAACCTGTGAGCATATTCTGAAACAGTAATAAAGGAGAATATTTGTAGCTCAGGGTTGATATGAGGGGTCCTTGGTGCTGTCTGAGCTTGGTTGTTTTCTTGCAGACGTTTCATTACCCATCTAGGCAACATCATCAGTGTTAGTCCCACTAGAAAACAACCAAGCTCAGACAGCACCCTCTTATTCTGAAATAAATGCAAATGGCTGGGCAGCAAAACATCCTTTCCCATCCAATAGTTTGGCCCTACTCTTATTATTTTGGATATCCAGTTTGTATCTGGGCAACTCAAAGTTTCTGGGGGCGCAAACTATGTATTTTAATTTCAGCTGGCCAGGCAGATGGCCAGAAAAGAGCCTTTAAAACACTCTTTCTCTCTCCTCACAAAATGTCAAAAAATGACAAATCCTAAAAAATGCCCAATATTGGCATCTCTCCGCCAGCCTCAAAGAAAGCCTTGTAATGCCCCCAAATGAGTGGATCATAAACATCTTCAGGGCGGTGACCCGAACCCGTTGCTCTGCCAACGTTGCCAACTTGTGGCAAAATTTAGGGTCAAGTCAAATGTCTATCCCGAGTCCTCGTGTGACTCCCTTCGCTCTGTAGCAGCCAACATAGAGGAAAGGGAAACCCCATTTACCCATTTTTTCCCCCCCTGTCAAGTTGTACCCCTAAAACAACGCAGGAAACTTCAGGCAAAGTCTGCAAAAAAAAAAAGACACCCCAGGATCTGCCGAAAGGGCCCCTTTCGTACCACGGAAACCCCAAATTAGCCAAATATTTTGGGCACCACCATGATTCTTGATTCCCGCCTTGAAAATGCTTCCTTTGCAAAGCTGCCCCGTCCCTGCAAGACCAAGTTACCTGGTACAGGTAGTGTTCGACTTACATTCATTTAGCGACCATTCCAAAGTTACAACAGTCCTGGAAAAAAAGTGACTTAGGAACGTTTTTCCACACTTATGACCGTTGCAGTAGTCCCGATCAAAATTTGGGCGCTATGGCAACTGGCTTGTATTTATGACAGTTGCAGTGTCCCGGGGTCATTGCGAGTCCCCTTTTGCAGCCTTGCGACAGGCAAAATCAATGGGGAAGCCCGATTCACTTAACAACCCATGTTAGTCCTCGACTTACAACCATAGTGACCATTCTAAGATACAGCGGCCCTGTAAAAAGTGACTTGTGACCATTTTTCCACACTTGTGACCACTGCAGCGTCCCCACGGTCCCGTGATCAAAACTCAGACGCATGGCAATTGGCTCCTATTTATGACAGTTTCAGTGTCCCAGGGTCCCCTTTTGCCACCTTCTGGCTAGCAAAGTCAATGGGGGAAAGCCAGGATTACTTAACGTCCAGGTTCCTAACTTAACCACCGCAGCGAGCCACTGAACCACTGTGGCAAGAAAAGTCATAAAATGGGGCAAGACTCACTTCACAACTGCCTTGCTTACCCCATTTGGCCTCAACTGTGGCCCCAAGTCGAAAACTACCTGTACTTGGGTGGCCTTAAACCTGACCGTCCACCCTTAGCTGCTCCCCTCAAGAAACGCTCCTGCTGCCACCTTGCGCCCACCCCACGGCCACACTGGGGATTGGATGGAAATCCAGGGCGGCTTTCCAAATTAAAATGCACCTCCTCCTCCTCCCCCACTTCTGCCTCCTGTGGCAGCTGTGTAAATCCTCACAAACCCCCAGAGCGCCTGGGTTGTGTGTGTGTGCGAGGCCTTCCGCCGGGCAAGCCACAATTGGCGAGGAGAAATTTGTACGGAGGATTATTTTTCCCTCGTTTCCCCTCCCTCTGCTAGGGAGGCTGAAAGAGCCACCCGTGCTTCGTGGCTTCTCCCCCCGCCCTTCCACAGCTTCTGTCTCCCACCCGTCTAGGGCCCGAGCGAGAAACCCCACAGGCCGGTTCTGTTCCCGGCGTCTCAGCTTGCAAGATTGGAGAGTTGTGTTCCTGCTTCCTAAGTCTCTTTCTGCTGACCCGTGGCTCGCCGGCTCGACCTCTCCACTACCTCCGCCTCATCAATCACAGGCTTCACCCCTGCTCTGTGGGGAAACAAGGGGGGGAGAGGCGACCCTGTTGCCTCATTCTTGCAGGCTGAGAGTCTGCCGTCTGTCTGAGCAGCCGCGCGGCTTTGCAAGCGAGCCAAGGCAGGCAGTGTGCAATTCCTCCCTTGCTCCCTACCTTCACCTCTCCACTACCCTCCACCCTTTTTTTTTTTTTTTACACAATGCAAGTTGCTGCAAAAAGGTTATTGCAGGTGTGTGTGTGTGTGGAAATAGCCTCCATAAAACCCCACCTGGCATCTCCTTCCTTCCGCTCCCAACAACATTTTGCCTCCTGAGTTCAAACTCGGCAGTTGGAATTTCACACGTGTGTTTGTGTTCCTCCTGATCTTCGGGTCCGGATCCAAACGGATTCCCACCCTGGTTTTGCTTCCGCTTCCCCCTCAACTCCCTCCCGGTATCTTGATGGGCCCCTAGCAAAGTTTTCTCCTATCCGATCAACTTTTGCATTTCATAGACAAGTGGTGCCGCTAGGCAACAAGTTGATGGTTCTGCAGCCACTAGCGTTGGAAAAGGGGCGACCTAAATTCCACAAGGACTTGTGTGTATGTGTGTGTGTGTTGTTAGGTCCAACAAGCATTTTGCATCCTGGCTTAACAATACAACAAGATGGTCACTACAAGACACAACGTGCCACAACAAAGTGGATCGCTGCAAAAAACAAACAAAACAAACCCAGTCCTGAAAAAATGCAGCACTCAAGTTTTTTTGCGAAAATTATTTAGCTGGTGGTCACAGCTAAAGGGAGGGCCTTTTCAGCACTAATATTCCTGCTTTGTCTCTGGTTCCCCAAAGTATATAGAGATACTTATTCCCCGGTTTTCTCCAAATTTGTTTTTAGCTTTTCTCCAAATTTGTTTTTAAAGAAAGCACTGAAAGAACCCAACTGCAGAAAAGGTTCCCAGCCTGATTACCATTAACTGGTTATTCATGTTAATGATTTTCATTGCTGTTGAGAGGGGTGGATTGGGGCAATGGGGACAAAGTTACTTCTAATTTGAATTTCTGTTTTGGGGGAAGGGAAGGTGATGCCAAAATTTTATGCAACTCTTTAGAAGGGTGGCATTTAATGACTCATATCATTATTTTTTGTTGGGCACCACGGTAAGAGGAAAACAACAACAATTATTTGTATGCATCCTCAGAGATGCAGTTTAAAGGTTCACTTAGTTTGGAGAAAGTTCCAATGAATGCGATGGGATTTATTTTTGAGATTGCATGCAGAGGGCAGCACTGTCAGAAAAGTAGGGCCAGATGAGAACAACTGTTATTTCCCCCAATGTAAAGTCCAAAGAGGCTCTGATATTTCATCCAGTTCCCATTTTTAAACAAATATGTGAACTGGAATGTGCTTATATACCAACTTTCTTTTTTCTTAATTTTATGCTGTGATTTGGAAAGAAAAGAAAAGAAAAAAGGAAGGAAGGAAGGAAGGGAAGGAAGGAAGGAAGGAAGGAAGGAAGGAAGAAGGAAGGAAGGAAGGAAGGAAGGAAGGAAGGAAGGAAGGAAGGAAGTTTTAGAGAAATGATAAAATTGCAAATCTTGGGAGAATGAATCTATACACCGCAAAATATTTGAGGGACTTTCCCTTGGAGAATTACTTCTAATAAAAGATCACATACCAACGTAAGAAAAGTATGCAGCAAGGCATACAAAAAATAATCTTCCCCACGCAGATTATAACATGAAAAGGAGAAAACTTAATATCTGAACATCCTGAATTCAACCAACCTGAATTGAAATAGATGGATTTGCCCATATGGACAGAACGAACTTTGAGCTGGCATAACTTTATGGCAAGAATATCTCACCAATTCATTGGCCTACAACTCCCATCGTGCTTTGCCTTGGTCTCTTCTCAGGCTGCTAGAGCTCAAAGTCTAAAAATGTAAAACGATGCTTTAAAATGTGAGGGAAGAACGGAGACCTTTTGATGACTTTAGAGACTGTTTTGCCCAGTAAGCTGTGGCTGAATTTCTTTAGGGAGGAAGATCCCGATTGAACTGACCAGTAGACCTGTTCTTCATATTCTTCTGCAGAAATGACTTCTCATTTATTGTGCCTTCAATATAAGCCTTTGCTGAAGTTATCTCCAAGTTTTCTCCTTTCTAAAGAAAGAGAAGTAGATAGCGAAACCCTTCTCTTGAAAGATTAAAAAAAGCCATCGATGGAAAAAAGGGACCACTCCAGATAATATTCACAGAAGGAATGTGTTGGGAAAGTAAAGTTAACTCCCTCTTCCAATGGCCTTTTTTCAAATCCTCCGTAGGAGGGTTAGAGGTCAAAATAAACCAGGCAGATGTTTCTACGATGCCCAATTCATCATACTGTACATGGGCAGCTCCCAAATCTCTGAAAGAAATGGCAAAGGGCTTCATTGAAATGGAATGAGCTTGGGTCCCGACTGACATTTACCTAAAATGAAGGAACAGTACGCTAATCAAAGAGGAGGAGAAAGCGAAAGGAGGAGAGGGAGAAGGAAAAGCAGGAGGAGGAGTGGTGATGGAGGAGAAGAAAATGGAGGAGAAACACAAGCCACCCTTCCTCTTCCTCCTCCTCCCCACTAGGTTTGGTTAGCATACTGTTCCTTCATTTTGGGTAGATGTTGGTAGGGACCCAAGCTCGTTCTATTTCAATGAGGCCTTCTTTGCCATTCCTTTGGAGATCTGGGGGCTGCCCGAGTAATTGGGCATCGAAGTTACCTTCACCTGGTTTATTTTGACCTGTAACCATCCTATGGAAGCTCCTTGAGATTTAAAAAAGGCCACTGGAAGAGGGAGTTTCCTTTCCTCTTCCAATATATTCTTCCGAAGGAGAAGGAAAAGAAGGAGGAGGAGATGAAGGAGAAGGTGAAGGAGGAGAAGGAGAAATAGAAATAAAAGTAGAAGTTGAAGGAAGAGGAGAAGGAGAAGTTGAAGGAGAAGCTAAAGGAGGAGAGGGAGATGAAGGAGAAATAGAAATAAAAGTAGAAGTTGAAGGAAGAGGAGAAGGAGGAGAAGTTGAAGGAGAAGCTAAAGGAGGAGAGGGAGATGAAGTAGAAGGAGAAATAGAAATAAAAGTAGAAGTTGAAGGAAGAGGAGAAGGAGGAGAAGTTGAAGGAGAAGCTAAAGGAGGAGAGGGAGATGAAGTAGAAGGAGAAATAGAAATAAAAGTAGAAGTTGAAGGAAGAGAAGGAGAAGGAGAAGCTAAAGGAGGAGAGGGAGATGAAGGAGAAGGAGAAATAGAAATAAAAGTAGAAGTTGAAGGAGAAGGAGAAGCCAAAGGAGGAGAGGGAGATGAAGGAGAAGTTGAAGGAGGAGAAGTTGAAGGTGAAGGAGGAGGAGGAGAAGTTGAAGGAGGAGAAGAAGAAGAAGAAGGAAGGATCTGAGGGTGGAAAGAGAGAAGACGGTGCCAGGCACCTTCGTCAGAACGGCTCTCCCCACAGACAGAGTGACTCTGCAAGTCAACAGCCAGTTGGCAAGTCCACAGATTGCAAAACCATTTTTGCCAAGCCTTTCCTCCCGTCTTGTGCCCGGGGCAGTTACCCAAATCTCCGCGCGCGGCTCTCAGCTCACTTCCTCCCAACGTGCGAACACTAAGCCCATCTGGAACTGCTTAAAGCTAAATATCCTTTCCCTCCAACCCCCCCCTCAGACCAAACTCGGATTCTTCCGAAGTTAAAACAAGCAGGGAGAGAGGCGGGCAAGGAGAGGAGTGCCAGGCTGGGCTGCTGTTCCTTCTCGCTCGCTCGCTCGCTCGCTCCGCTTTCCCTTCCCACTCTTTATTTTCAGTTTAATTTCTGGGGAACGAGAATCAATCGGCTTCTGGCAATTGGTCAAGCCCTGCACATTTTTCTCATTAATCAAAAGCGGGCGCTCAGATTCCACGTTGCCGGTGTGGGCAGCGCAGAACGGCACACCGACACCTTGGCTGCTCCAGCCAAGGAATCCCTGAAGTGGGCTTTTGTGGGGTGGAGAACTGAAGACAGAAAAGAGAGACAGACAGAGAAAACAGAGAGAGAGAGAGAGAGATTGAGAGAGAGAAAAACAGAGAGAGAGATTGAGAGAGAGATTGAGAAAGTTTGAGAGAAAGAGAGAGAAATGGAGAGACAGAATTGAGAGAAATGGAGACAGAGAAACCGAGAAAGATTGAGAGAGAAATTGAGTGATAGATTGAGAAAGTTTGAGAGAAAGAGAGAAATTGAGAGATTGAGAGAAATTGAGACAGAAATTGAGAAAAATTGAGAAAGAAAGAAAAAGAAATCGAAATTGAGAGAGAGAGAGAGAGAAATTGAGAGATTAAGAAAGAAAAATTGAGAGATTGGGAGTCAGATTGAAAGAGAGAGAGAGAGAGAAATTGAGAGAGAAAATGGATAGATTGAGAAAGAGAAACTGAGAGAATGGGAGTCAGATTGAAAGAGAGAGAGAGAGAAATTGAGAGAGAGAAATTGAGAGATTGAGAAAGATAAATTGAGAGATTGAGAGTCAGATTGAAAGAGAGAGAGAAATTGAGAGAGAAAAATTGATAGATCGAGAAAGAGAAACTGAGAGACAGAGAGAAAGAGATTGAGAGAAAGAGAGATTGAGAGAGAAATTGAGAGACACAGACAGACAGACTGGCAGGCCATGGCAAAGGCGCCCCCTCCTCCTCTATCCAGCATGGATTTCGTTTGCAAAAGTTAGCCAGAGCAAATGCTATTGCAGCTGCTGCCCAGCAAGCCGTATCTCACAAAAAGAGGCAGCTTTGGGACCATGACTGACGGGTTTCCTCCACCCCCCCACCCCACCCACCCAATATCCCTGAAGCTGGTAAAGGGAGAAATGACCCAGAAGTATCAAAAGTTTCTCCTGAGTTCTGGGATAAATCCGCGAGAGCTCCCCATCGGCCGAAATCCTGCCAAAGCACATGTCCGTGGTGTTGACCAGGAGCCAGTTCTCAGCTCCCGCACGTCTCCTGGGCTTCGCATTCCAAGTTTGGGAGAATTAGGGAACAGGTGTTTGGAAACTTGTCTGCTCTTAGGAACACGGGCCGGAGGGGGGGGGGGGTTGGACACCGACACCCACCCACCAGACACCCCCCCACACAAAATTTCTGTGGTGCAATAGAAAAAAAAATGTGCAAACCAAGAGTATTTGGGGGATGTTGCAACCAGACCTACAACAACGCAGGGAGCCCTCTCTTAAGGACGGCCTCGGTTAGCGATTGTTTGCAGTCACCACAGTGTTGAGAAAATAACTGGAGGACCTCACCTCACCTTTACGACTTTCGCAGGCCTGTAAAGTCCGGGAAAGCTGAAGTGCCGTCAGACCGTCGCGATTTGACTTAGTGCTTCACTTAACGACTGAGCTACTGGTTCCAAATGTGGATTACTACATATTCAGAAAGCAGAAAACCGGACAATACAGGTAAATCCTCGGCTCGCAACCACAATTGAGCTCCAAAATTTCTGCCGCTAAGAAGAAGCAGGCCATTATTAAGCAGATCACTACCGTTGTGAAGTCAGTAGGATGGTTGTTAAGTGAATCCGGCTTCCCCTTTGAGCAGAAGGTCACAAAAGATGACCCAGGACACTTCAACTGTCATAAATATGAGTCAGTTTGCCAAGTGCCTGGATGCTCGTAAGTGTAATGGTCGTAAGTGTGAAAAACGCCCATAAGTCTGTTCGAAGGGTCATTAAATGAATGGTTGTAAACAGAGGATAACCTGCACAATGATTTCCTAAATATGAGGTTTCAATTTCCCCTGGAAAGCCACGACACGCATGACTCCACCATCAGTGGCCTGGTGCTTTCCTGCTACTTCAATGCAAACCACTGGATGGATGAAGTCCAGCTGTTAATGAAGGGTCTGGCAAGGCAGGAGACGCCAACGCTATTAAGCAAAATACGAGAGGTATAAGAAATTTCAAACTGGCAAATTGGCACCTACGGCTTGCCTTTGCTTTAAAAGTATTGCTCAGCACCACTGGAATCGGAGCCAGCCGTTTTTTCCCTTTGCTCTTTCATGCAATCTCGGGACAAAATACAGCAGTGTGTTTCTTAGGTTGTGCCATTTGTTACCCACAAAAAAATAAAATATTTTTTTTTAAAAAAAAACCAGATTCCTCTTGCTATGGGTAATTCACCTACAGGTAGTCTTTAACGTACAACCATTCGCGTAATGACGGTTCAAAATTCCACTGGTTTTGGAAAAAGTGATTTTTCACCTGTCCTTGAAATGACAAGACAATGTTCCGCTTTGCGGTCACATGATTTGCAATTCCAGAGGTCGGAAACTGGCTCGCATTTATGACCGGCTGCAGCATCCTGACATGACACGATTACGATTTGTGACTTTCCAAAATGGTTTCCGACAAACGGCGTCTATTGGAGAAACAGGATTCACTTAACGATCGTCTGATTTGTTTAACAATCATGATAAAAATGATTTTAAAACTGGGTCCAGCTATGTGATTTACTCACTTAATGACCGCTCTGCTTAGTGACCACAATTCCAGCCCGAATTACGTTCATATGTCGGGGATTATCTGTACAGGGTTTTTTTTTCCCCTCCTATTGATAAAAACTCACCACTGCTAATTACAACCAGACGCAGGGCCTGTGAGGAATAGGAAGTAATTGTAGCAGAATTATTTATAATACCAGAGAACAATTATTCTATTTTCTATCTTGTGTTTCTCTCCCACTTCTCGATCAACATGAAATAAAGCCCTGTAAGACATTCCATGATGGTTTGCAGACCATACGCTGTCGTAAGAAAAACCCAAATATTTCTGGCAAACAAGGCCACCACCACCCCGCCAATCCCTTTTAACGCTGGAGCCAAATTTGGCATAAAGCCTTGAGTGGCAAAACGAATTTAACCAACTTGAGGTGCCTGGGCAAGCAGGAAAACCTGTAATGCAGAGGTGTCCAACTTTGGCGACTTTAAGACCTGTGAACTTCAACTCCCAGAATTCCCCAGCCAAGCCTGGGGAATCCTGGGAGTTGAAGTCCACAGGTCTTAAAGTTGCTACGGTTGTAATGGATAAAGCAAAGTAAGTCAATGTTCAACTTGAACTCAGTTCTCCCAATAAATAAAACCGTCTGGCCAAAGAAGCACCTGCTTTCCCTTCCCCTCCTGCTTTGGCACCAAGTGCCGGAGACGCTTAATCCGGACAAACCAGTTTGAGTCAGGAGAGCAGGCCAAGCTGCAATTCATTAAAAAAAGAAAAGAAAGAAAACAAGACGCACAAAGCAAAATGCGCCGTGATTCAGGTTTCTGGTGATGTCTAATTAAGAACTCCACAGGGCCTAACCGTCAGCAACAAGCGGCCCAGGCAAAGAGGGAGAATAGGCAGCTCCTTGGCTTCCACCAAAACGTAAATAAATAAAAAATCGGCAACGTGTCCTTGCCTTGGTTGCAACTCGTAACCAACCACGCTACAAGCCACGAAAGCAACTGCTCTAAGCAGAATGGCTCTAAGCGAAGATGAACAGGCTCAACCGTTGAGTATTTCAGCATTTAAGGGTGAGACAAATTTTTGCCAAGTAGACCAAATCAGAACTGGCTTGGCGCGGAAAGGCAGCACCGTAAACAGACGACAGACGTGAAGTAAAATGCGGAGACACTTGGAAAACGTTCATTTGCCCCCATCTCCAATTAGTTGCCATGTTCCTGGGCTCAAAAGTTTACCCTTTTTCTTCCCATAAGGCTGGACCAGTTTGCAAGGAGTTAGGAGGGCCGAACAAAGCCAGCTGAATCTCGTCTCGTTCTTGGACCGGATTTTACCCAGCCTTATTAAAGGATCAACAAAACAGCAGGACTATCACATCCCCGTTGTGAGAGGAGACAGTTCAGTGAACTGTAATCAAAAGGAAAGCAAACTTTCTCTGCATCAAGAGAAAATAACAAGAGCATATGCTAAGAATAATTTAAGGAGGGGAATGGTTGAAAAGAATACAATTATGCTACGGTTCAGCATCAAATACGCACACCAACACAGGCATTGTAATATAAATCCATCAGTTTACTGTCGTGGCCACGGATCGTAGCAACAAGAGCATAAATTAAGAATAAAATTGGTTAACGGGAAAAAAATGAAGGGGGAAAAAGGAATGCAGAAAAATTAAGGAAAGTAGAACTAGGAGTGCCGTTGTGAGCTTCAAACTTTCCAAGTTTCAAGGAAAGCAAGTCAGTTCTGGCAAACCACTGGAATCACAAATGCAAGAAGTTTGTTCAATGGTTCAGAATCTGACACGTAAAGGTTGTATATCAACAATTTCCCCCACCCCACATTGTAGGATTTCACCATAGACTGGGCAGTAAAAAACAGAAGATACGATATCTTTTTCTTGTTTAACTCAGCAGCAGCTTGGCCCATACATTATGCTAAAATGTATTCTATGCGTTCAATAAAACAGAGCTTTTGTCAAACTGCCGCATGGAATCTTGAACCAAATTTCTCATTCTTTTCCATTGCAGGAAAAACCTGGAAAATAATATATGACCCTTTTATTCAGCCTTATGCAACCCTGGCTTTGCATTCGGCCCATTCTTACCACCAGCCAGTACCCTATTTGTGATCTCTGGTGCAGATTTCAATCTCTACATTATTATCCACAAATATGTGCCGAACAGGAGGGGGAAAAAAACCCCATCCTGTGATGTACTCCCTTAAGTTCTCTTAAGGTGGTTACAGCGTTTTAAGAGGCATATCCGTGGCATAAAGTGTCACCACCAAGTTGACACACACGAAAGTATTTTTTTTAAAAAAATCCCTAGAGTCCCTTTTCCCAACACGGCACCACCAAAATTCCGGTAGCACCCTTGCCAACAAATGCATCTTATTAAAAATCATAAGATTCCGTGAGCTGTAACTCACAATACTTTAACTGTGTTTAATTTTTCTTTTTTTGTGGTAGGGTTTTCGTTGGTTTTCGTTGATTTTATGGCTGTTCCCCACCCAGTCACTCATCTGAAATGGGTGGCTATGCAAACTGAATAAACGAAGAAATAGATAAACATAATAAAAACTATCTTGGGCAGATACGTGGAGTGGCCACGCTGATGCAGAGTTTAAATTGGGATGAGGGTAGAAAGGAGAAAACATGGTGGTTATGCCATGAATCTTACATGTCTGGACAGATGACAAGCCTCTCGTCAATTAAGGATTGTAATGTGCATGTCAGAACCACACCCGATGGCTAAATTTGGCTAAATTGGTTTTGTCCCAAATCCTTTTGGCAAACCGCACCGGCTTTCAGGAGAGGGATTTCAATTGAATTGTGACTCCTCCGGTGCTTCTCTGAGCTTGGTGGTTTGCTTGCAGAAACCCCATTTCACTGATAACATTACCCAGTCGAGTAATGAAATGTCTGCAAGCCAACCACCAAGCTCAGAGACCACCAAGGACCCCATACTCCAACTTTACAAACGAGTGCAGCAAGCTAGGCCAGACAAAGGAGTCGAATGTTTCTCCTGCAAGACAGAGGCAGATTAAAAAAAAAAAAAAAAGAATCCAGCCTTGTCTGCCCTTTGCCAAAATCCACACCCCTTTTTTGGCATTACTCAGAAAGGGGCCAAAAGCCACCCCAGTGGACAATCTGGGGCCACTGACCCGAAGAAGTAAAAGACAAAGGTGTTTGAAGAGACTGGCTCCCAAAAGCTCTTAGAAGCCATGGAAAGCACGATCCGATTTCCGCTAAATTAAACCACGCAGATGCACCCTTCAAATTTATACCCTGCTCCCATCAATCAACTCTTGGTGGCCATCATATTGTTTCCAGTGTAGAGCTTAGAATGTCTGGAATGGAAGTTGGAGGGCTGGGGTAGCAGCTCAGGAAGCAGCAAGGAAAGAGGCTGGTGTTTGGAAGTCAAGAGCTCCCTCCATCTCCCGGCACGATGATGATCGCAGTGGTTGGTTGGGCCGAGTCAGAAAAGCAGATCTTTAGGGACCAAGCGTTAGACGGCCTCCTTTGCTAGAGAAAACCAAGCACACGATTGCTCCTGAGCGAAACTTTCCTTCTCTAGCCAGCCGAAGTGCTGCTGAAAACACACTGTGGTTTCAGACAGATCCAACGTAGCTTATGCTGGAATTTGCAGGAAATCCTCTTTTTTTTTTTCTCTCCCTTCCAGCCTCACCAACCTCTCCTGCAACCTTTATGGATAAAACCCTTTCCCCCAAGCTGCCATTGTCTCTTCTCCTGCGCTGCCTTGGAGGGAGGGAGGGAGAGAGGGAGGGAGGGAGAGAGAGAGGAGATACCATCCCACCTTGCAGGAAGCCCAGAAAGTGGCTAAAAACACGTGCAGACGTAAGACCATCAACCACAAAACTTCTGCAGAACCTGGGGAAGAAGACAACCAACAAGCTGAGGACTCCCTGCTTTCGGCAAGCCAAACTGGACAGGCCCACAGACACACAGGTCCAAATCCCCAGGGGGACTGGCAGTCGCCACTTAAGTGGAACGTGCGTGCATGAATTTATTCCTGGCACTCCACCACATCAGGCATTTGCTAAATTTCCCGCTAGCAGTGCTGTTGCGGTCCTGCTGCCCAGTTTGCATCTACCTTTCTCAATTTTTATTTCGATCTCATTAGCCAGCCTGTCCGTCATAACCCACCCCACCCCCGTAAAAAATGGCAAACGAAGAGCCAACGTAAGGAGGGGAGGATGCCAGCCCAGGCTGAGGGAGTGCCTCCTGATTGGAGTCGAGAGCGACTGACTGATAAATCACAGCATATGCAGTGGCGCACGCTATTAATCAATTCACAGAGTCCAGCTGGTAGAAAACTGGAGGAAGAAGAGAGAAAGAGAGAAAAAACAAACAAACCCTGAGCAGGTTAAAAAGCCAGCTTTTGTGCGTGAACCACGTCGGAGTGGTTCACGCACAAACCTCCAATCAGAGCCTGGGGTCTCGTATCAGCGGTTCAGAAGACGGCTGGAAAACAAACAAACAAGGGTCTGAATTTTTCACCCCTTTCTTCTCTTCTTCTGAAGAAAGCTCCCGTGGAAATTGTGCCTGTATCCCTTCTCTTGCTTAACAGGGTTAGAAAGTTGGGTTAAGAGGCTCCTCCGCCCCCCACCCTCCATTCTGTCCAAGCCCAGTACCCAGAAAACCAAGGACCCCCCTCCACTCAAGCAATCAGCTAAGGGAGGAAGGCTACACACCAACTAGGGGAGAATTTAAAAAGTAGATGGAGACCTCTTGAAGAAGCAAGAAAATCCACAACCCGCCTCAGTTATGGTCCTGTAATGCCGGCCTCTTGAAATGCCCATTTGCCTTTTTGGATATGATGAACTACAAATATGCTTTTATGGACAGGGCCAGTGCTACAAGCATGAAGATTCTGATGTATAAATATCACACAGTCCTTAACCTATGAACAGGCCAAACAAAGATCCTAGCAAAATATTCAT
The DNA here is from genome assembly GCF_049901735.1 of Notechis scutatus. Lineage (NCBI taxonomy): Eukaryota > Metazoa > Chordata > Lepidosauria > Squamata > Elapidae > Notechis > Notechis scutatus. The sequence goes on along the minus strand of NC_142012.1, from coordinate 161,365,826 downwards.
CAGAATGGTGATCAATGTCCCCCCCAAATTATTATTTTTTTCTACCATTGCTGTTTAATTTCCAGAAAGGAAGTCGACCTCTAGCAGATTTCTCTAGTTTTCTTCCTCTTTTTTTCTTGGAAATCACCAGTTCCAAGAAAGCATGAACGAAAGGGGGAAAAAAACACCCTCCTTCTACCTCTCCATCTGTCTCCCAACAAAGAGAGGACTGGAGCCAACCCAGGCCAACAAAGTGCTTTGGAAAATCAAACTGCAAGGCAGCATCAAACAGGAATGGGGGAGGAGACATTTGATGGACGCTTTGAAGATTTTAAGGAAAACAACCAATGCTCCATGGCCAGGTTTAAAGGTGCTTTCAAAGAAGGGGGAAATGTTTGATATACTTCAGAAACATTCCAGGAAAAACTCACATTAAAGCTGCAGATTAAGAGTGGTGAAGTGAGAAATTAAGGCGCTTACAGAGAATCGGGACAAACCTGTAAAAAAAAAATATCAAATCAAGTTATGGGACTATTTAGTAAAACATTTCAGGATGAATCAACTTCTGGATCTGTTCTACTTGAACACACTGAAGAAGAAGGTATTTTTGACTCTGGTGTTTCACCCTGAGACCAAGTGTGAAAGTTCCAAACCGAGGCAATGTCTGAACCCGGCGTTTTTCAGCTGCCGCTAAAACTTGAAACAGACCAACTTGAAGAAGCCTCTCTTTGCAACGGACTAGGAACAAGTCCTCCCCCGAGTTCTTAGAAGAACAACCAACCTGAAAGGAATTCAACATCATCAATTGAGGCCTTCAGGATCGAGCGGAGAGAAAAAAGGGGATCGACAAGAGGCACTAACATGAGATGAGGGACTTATAAATGTGATTACATTTATATATATATATATAATAGACACACACACACACACACACACTTATATAGAGAGAGGGATTTTCCCCGGAAGCTGCCTTTCTTTCAAAGTGATGAGTATATGAAAGTATCAGCTATGCACAAAACAGTCCAATGATGGAAAACAGCTCTGAATTTTAACGAAAGCTTTGAGTTATTCCAATTTAAAACAGGAATGGGCGAAGCCATGGCATGTCACCACAACAGAGGGACCGAGTTCATGAGAAAGAAAGCCTTTGTTTCCTTAATCAAGGTTTGTTAAATAAGCCACCATCGATTAGGCTCACGGGGTATGTTAACTCAAAACAATTGCGTTTTCGCTTAGCGTGGTCTCCAAGTGACAAGGAAAACTTGGATTTTCCCAGCGACCAAACCACTTTTGCAGAACTTCAAACTGGCTAAGTAAAGAGCCCCCTTTCCCCTGATACAGAGAAATTGGGAGTTTCTACATTCCTCAGCTGTAATTTAAAAGTGAAGAGAGGAACTGTTTTCTGAAGTTTCATATCCACCACTTAATTTTATCGATTTAAAAGCCGACAGATTTAGAAGGATTGTGTCCTGCCATGGGCGAAACAAGGAATTTTAGCTGTGCGACAAGCACATAACTCAGTTTTGGCTGTGCTCACGCCTTACTCTGCATTACCACCGCACTGGGGCTTTTCTGAACCTGGGAAATTGGGCCGAGCTAAACCAGAGGGACAGGCTCTTGTGTGAATACAGCTGATGCACAACTGAACCAGGTCTTAATCTGAAGCACAGCTAAGATTGTCCCAAAGATTTCAAGCTGACGTTTAGCCCAATTGATCTGCAAAAACCTGCCCAATCCTTAAAAAGGAGCACTTTTCGGGCAAGAAATCTCAGCCAAAGAGCTTAGGAAATCTAAGGAACCGAAGATAAACGGAGCCTTCAAGCCAGGCAAGCCAAGATAGGATTACTCCAACCTCCAGAGAACTAGTTTATTGGCCTCGGTTAGACAATCTTGAGTGTGGGGAGGGAAAAGAAAGGCTCCAGAATAGGGTGAGAAGCCTGCATCTCCAGAGAATTTCCAAGGCCGGCCAAACCCTTCGCAGAACAGGTCCGATCTCCGTGCAAAAGAGGTCGTGTGGATCCGCGAGGCAAGGAGAAGGAGAAACGCGTGTCTTGGGCGCTCTCTCCCCCCCCCTCCCCAAATGATTGACAGACCGCCGTTCCCGACCGTCTCCCACGCCATAAACCCCGTTCCCGGGAACACGCGTCTCCTCCCAAAGCGGCTGGATGGATCCAGGCCAGGCGGCAATCCCTCCCCGAGACCGCGCTGACTCTGGTCGGCGGGGCTCACCTTCCAAAGCGCGGCAGCCCCGGCAGCAGGAGCAGCAGCAGCGGCAGCAGGAGCAGCAGCGTCGTCCCCGGGTGCAGCAGCTGGGGCGCCCCCGGGCGGGCCGCAGCCATCGCGGGGCCGGAGCCCGGCGGCGGGGCGGCTGCAGGATCCTGAGCCCCCGGGGAGAAGTCCTTCGGCGACGTCCAAGGCAAGGATCCGACGGAATCCCCACCCGTCCTCCTCCCCTCCCCGAGTCGCTTCGGCTCCCGCGATGAAACTCCTCCGGGCGCGGGGGAAAAGCGATCCGGGGTCCCCGGCAAGCTCGGAACGGCGCCCTCCGTCCAAAACGCTGCTCCGAACCCGGCGTTGATGAAGACGCCTCACGAGTCCCGACGACCCACGACGACCCCCGTCTCGTACCCACCCCCCGACCTGGCCGCCGCCCGGATTCAACCCCGGAGCGCCCCAAGACCCTCTTTCTCCGAGGGCGCGACCAGTCCAGCTGTGCCGGGCCAACCCCGCTGGAATCCGAAGCGTTTCGGGGGTGGGCGGCCGAGCCGATCCAAGTTCGGGGCCGAACCAGCGGCTCGATCTGCTCAGTCCTTCCCCCACCCGGGAGGGACCAGACGTCCCGCCGGGCGCTGCGATCGTCTTGACGGGATCCCTACTTCGGTGTATCCGGGACGGTGGGGGGACGGGGGACGGTCCGGTGCGTTCCGGCTTTACGAATCCTTGGGTTTCGGGGCCGGAGGGGAGGGTCGGTGCCAGCAACTCCGAACCTTCGGCCCGACTTGTTTCGAGCTGCCGGGCTCCTCTTCTCCTCTTCCCCGGGGTGCGTCGACTTCGGAGTCTCGGTGCACCCAACCCGCTCCACGATGCTGCCCCAGCGGCTCACGCTCTCGCTCTGAGAGCTCCGGCTCGGCCGCCGCGGCTGAGACCCAGGGGGCGTGGCTTCGTTGTCCATCACACCCCGCGGGCCCCGCCCTTAGCAACCCCGCGCCCGCTCGGCGCCGGCGACGGGGGAGGGGCTGGGGACTCGCCCTAGCAACCGCCAAGCTTCCCGCCGATTGGACCTTCGGGTTGCCGCCTCGGAAGCTGGTTGGGTGGGAGGCGGGAGCTTTGGCCGGGAGGGCGGGGCCCCGTAAGAGGCCGGCTTTGGGAGAAAGATGAATTAAAAGGGCGGGGCCGGCGGGCCAATCCATGGCACGGGATTTTTTGCCCGCCTCCCCCCATTGGCCGAGCGGCGTTGCAAGGATCCGCGAGGGGTGCGCGCCACCTAGCGGCGGCGAGCGGGAGGACACGGGTTCCCCCCCCAACGGGAGCGCCTTCTAACTCGCCCGTTTCCGTTCACACGGGGGCGGGGGGCGTTGAAAAGGAAAGGGAGAAAGAGAAGCAGCTGGACGTCGGTAAACCGGAGTCGGACCCGGAGTAACAGGCGTGGCCCGAGCCCAGATCTTCACTGCCTCCTCCTCCGCCAACCAGGTGCCCTCCAGATGCCTGCGGACCCGCGCGAGTCCTCCTAGCTAGCACATCTGGAAAGCATCAATAAGGCTGGAGGGGGCTGGGGGGGGGGAATCCCGAACCGAATTAACGGGTCTGTAGATCGACTCGACGAGGAAAGCGATCGGCCGGATCCACTGGCCACCGTCGTCTCCCTTCCTAATTCCAACGCATCCTCCGAGATGACAGGCGCTTGGGAGCGTGCTGGGTATTTTTCTTTGAAGGGTAGGTTAACAAAAACGGGGCTTCCCTGCCCGCTGCTTTCTCGGCTCGGCTGTTTTGCCGCCTGAACTGGGTTCGGCGCTGGAACTGGGGAGAGGAGGAGGCGAGAAACCCAGATCTTGCCCCCCCCCACCCCCGCTTTCTTCCAGTTTTGCAAGCTTCTTTTGCACCGGGGAGAGAATTGGGTCCCCACGCCACGGAGCGTCCCGGAGCCTTTCGCAGCTTTGGGCTCCCATCGCCCAATGCTCTCTCCAAGGGGACCCTTTCATCCAGCCCGGCGGCCCTTGTTCCGGTTCCGAGCCGGCGGCTGCCAGGCGTTCATGCGGATTAAGGCGCATCCCTTCTCGGATCCCGAAGGGGAAACCTGGTGGAGCGATCGAGGGGGGACGGATCGTGAAATGGGCGGCAGAGAGAGAGTGGGGGGCACGGGACGGACGGATGGGGAGGAGGGAGGGAGAGAGAGAGGGAGGGAGGGATGGGGAGGGAGAGACAAGAGGGAGGGATAGGGAGGGAGAGACAGAGAAAGAGAGGGAGGGAGGGATGGGGAGGAAAGAGAGGGAGGGATGGGGAGGGAGAGACAGAGAAAGAGAGGGAGGGAGGGATGGGGAGGGAGGGAGAGAGAGAGAGAGAGAGAGGAGGAAGAGAGGGAGGGATGGGGAGGGAGGGAGAGAGACAAGAGGGAGGGATGGGGAGGGAGAGACAGAGAAAGAGAGGGAGGGGGAGGGGGAGGGGGAGAGAGACGAGGGGAGGGAGGGAGGAGAGAGAGAAAGAGAGGGAGGGAAGGATGGGGAGGGGAGAGAGAGAGACGAGGGGGGAGGGGAGAGAGAGACAGAGAAAGAGAGGGAGGGAGGGATGGGGAGGGAGAGAGAGAGAGACGAGGGGAGGGGAGAGAGAGACAGAGAAAGAGAGGAGGGAGGGATGGGGAGGAAAGAGAGGGAGGGATGGGGAGGGAGAGAGAGAGAGAGAGGGGGAGGAGAGGGAGAGAGAGAGAGAGACAGGGAGGAAGAGAGGGAGGGAGGGATGGGGAGGGAGAGAGAGAGAGAGACAGAGAGGGAGGGAGGGATGGGGAGGAAAGAGAGGGAGGGATGGGGAGGGAGAGAGAGAGAGACGAGGGGGAGGAGGAGGGAGAGAGAGAGAGACAGGGAGAAGAGGAGGAAGAGAGAGAGGGGGGATGGGGAGGGAGGGAGAGAGAGACAGAGAGGGAGGGAGGGATGGGGAGGAAAGAGAGGGAGGGATGGGGAGGGAGAGAGAGAGAGAAAGAGAGGGAGGGAGGGATGGAGAGGGGGAGAGACAAGAGGGAGGGATAGGGAGGGAGAGACAGAGAAAGAGAGGGAGGGAGGGATGGGGAGGAAAGAGAGGGGATGGGGAGGGAGAGAGAGAGAGAGAGACGAAGGGGGAGGGGAGAGAGAGAGAAAGAGAGAGGGAGGGAGGGATGGGGAGGGAGAGAGAGAGACAGAGAAAGAGAGGGAGGGAGGGAAGGGGAGGAAGAGAGGGAGGGATGGGGAGGGAGAGAGAGAGAGAGAGGGAGGGGGGGAGGAGAGAGAGAGAGAGAAGGGACAGGGAGGAAGAGAGGGAGGGAGGGATGGGGAGGGAGAGAGAGAGAGAGACAGACAGAGAGGGGAGGAAGAGAGGGGGAGGGATGGGGAGGGAGAGGAGAGAGAGAGACAGAGAGGGAGGAAGAGAGGGGAGGGAGGGATGGGGAGGGAGAGAGAGAGAGACAGACAGAGAGGGGGAAGAGAGGGAGGGAGGGATGGGGAGGAGGGAGAGAGAGAGACAGACAGAGAGGGAGGAAGAGAGGGAGAGGAGGGATGGGGAGGGAGAGAGAGAGAGAGACAGAGAGGGAGGAAGAGAGGGAGGGAGGGATGGGGAGGGGAGAGAGAGAGACAGACAGAGAGGGAGGAAGAGAGGGAGGGAGGGATGGGGAGGGAGAGAGAGAGAGAGAGAGAGGAGGAAGAGAGGGAGGGAGGGATGGGGGAGGGAGAGAGAGAGAGAGACAGACAGAGAGGGAGGAAGAGAGGGAGGGAGGGATGGGGAGGGAGAGAGAGAGAGAGAGAGGAGGGAGAGGGAGGAAGAGAGGGAGGGAGGGGAGGGAGAGAGAGAGGGAGAGAGAGAGACAGAGAGAGGGAGGAAGAGAGGGAGGGAGGGATGGGGAGGGAGAGAGAGAGACAGACAGAGAGGGAGGAAGAGAGGGAGGGAGGGATGGGGAGGGAGAGAGAGAGAGAGAGACAGAGAGGGAGGAAGAGAGGGGAGGGAGGGATGGGGAGGGAGAGAGAGAGAGACAGAGAGAGGGAGGAAGAGAGGGAGGGAGGGATGGGGAGGGAGAGAGAGACAGACAGAGAGGGAGGAAGAGAGGGAGGGAGGGATGGGGAGGGAGAGAGAGAGAGAGAGAGACAGAAGAGGGAGGAAGAGAGGGAGGGAGGGATGGGGAGGGAGAGAGAGAGAGACAGAGAGGGAGGAAGAGAGGAGGGAGGGAGGGATGGGGAGAGAGAGAGAGAGAGAGAGAGAGAGAGAGAGGGAGGAAGAGAGGGAGGAGAGGGATGGGGAGGAGAGAGAGAGACGAGGAGGAGGAGAGGAGAGAGAGAGAGAGAGGGAGGAAGAAGGGAGGGGAGGGAGGGATGGGGAGGAGAGAGAGAGAGAGACAGACAGAGAGGGAGGAAGAGAGGGAGGGAGGGATGGGGAGGGAGAGAGAGAGAGACAGAGAGGGAGGAAGAGAGGGAGGGAGGGATGGGGAGGAGAGAGAGAGAGAGACAGAGAGGGGAGGAAGAGAGGGAGGGAGGGATGGGGAGGGAGAGAGAGAGAGAGAGAGAGGGAGGAAGAGAGAGAGGGAGGAATGGGGAAGGAGGGAGAGAGACAAGAGAGAGGGATGGGGAGGGAGAGAGAGAGAGGAGAGAGGGGAGAGGGAGGGAGGGGAGGGAGAGAGAGAGAGAGAGAGACAGAGAGGAGGAAGAGAGGGAGGGAGGGATGGGGAGGGGGAGAGAGAGAGACAGACAGAGAGGGAGGAAGAGAGGGAGGGAGGGATGGGGAGGGAGAGAGAGAGAGAGAAGACAGAGAGGGAGGAAGAGAGGGAGGGAGGGATGGGGAGGGAGAGAGAGAGAGAGAGACAGAGAGGAGGAAGAGAGGGAGGGAGGGATGGGGAGGAGAGAGAGAGAGAGAGAGAGGGAGGAAGAGAGGGAGGGAGGGATGGGGAGGGAGAGAGAGAGACAGACAGAGAGGGAGGAAGAGAGGGAGGGAGGGATGGGGAGGGAGAGAGAGAAGAGAGGAGGGAGGGATGGGGAGGAAGAGAGGGAGGGATGGGGAGGGAGAGACAGAGAAAGAGAGGGTGGGAGGGATGGGAGGAGAGAGAGAGAGAGAGACAGAGAGGGAGGAAGAGAGGGAGGGAGGGATGGGGAGGAGAGAGAGAGAGAGAGATGAGAGGGAGGAAGAGAGGGAGGGAGGGATGGGGAGGGAGAGAGAGAGACAGACAGAGAGGGAGGAAGAGAGAGGAGGGAGGGATGGGGAGGGAGAGAGAGAGAGAGAGACAGAGAGGGAGGAAGAGAGGGAGGGAGGGATGGGGAGGGAGAGAGAGAGAGAGAGAGAGAGGGAGGAAGAGAGGGAGGAGGGATGGAGGAGGGAGAGAGAGAGAGACAGACAGAGAGGGAGGAAGAGAGGGAGGGAGGGATGGGGAGGGAGAGAGACAAGAGGGAGGGAGGGATGGGGAGGAAAGAGAGGGAGGGATGGGGAGGGAGAGACAGAGAAAGAGAGGGTGGGAGGGATGGGGAGGAGAGAGAGAGAAGAGAGGGTGGAGGGATGGGAGAGGGACAGAGAGGGAGGGAGGGAGACAGAGAGAGAGAGAGAGAGAGAGAAAGAAAGACTGAACGGGAGGCGGGCGCCTGACAGACTCGTCCACAAGACTCAGCCTTAGAGAAAATCGGCCTGGCCTTCATTGTGCAAACCGAGAGGCAGAGACGAGGCTCCTTTGGCAGCCGCAGGGCCGGCAAATTCAGGTCACTTGTTTCCTAACTAAGCCCATCGCTCTGTCTCTCTGCCTTCCCTAACGGGCTTCCCTTTCCTTCCAATTTTCGTGGAAACTCTCCGTTTTTGTTTTAAAGAGAAATTTGGAGGAAAAAAAATGCTTTTAAAGCTTGCTGTCCCGTTGATCGTTTCTCCTGAAATATCCCGTTGCAGGCAATTAGAGCTGTAGCTGAAACGTGTCTGCCAATCCTCCCGCTTGCTCACGGATGGCAAGCAGAGATCTATGTTTCGTGATCAAACAGGCTCAGAGAGGTTTTTCTCTTTTTGCTCTCCCCTCCCGGTCAGTTTCCCCCTGATTTCTTCATTCAGACTTTTGTTTGTTTGTTTGTTTGTTTGTTTTTGCAATTGGGCAACAATCTTTGCTTGCCTTAAGCCTGAGTCAAATTGCACTCTGCACATGCTTGGAGACCCTGGCTTTGGGGAATGGGGTATCGGCTTTGACCTTAAAAGCCAAGCAGTACCCCTGCTGTGATTGTAACATCTGCCCAGATGTCTCAGGTTCTGCCCTTGAAAAGCAGCGGTTCTGTGGAATGGATTTCTTTTTTATCCTTTCCAGTAATTGCACAGAGATGCTGTACGATGGAATAAGCCCAGTAAGGAGGGACTTTGAAGGAATGTGCAGTAGGAGGATAAAATACTGGGGGGTGGGAGGTGGGAGAAGAGGCAAAAACTGAGGTATTTCAGTCATGAGATCAAAAATAAAACAGTTTTTTCTCATCCAATGTTCAAGAATTACTTCTGGTGGACCTCTGTGATCCTACCTGCCCCATTCTGGGTAAAACATTCTGGATAAGGTTGAAGGTGCAGAACATAAGCAGTTCCCCTTCCCTTCATCTATTTCCCTTCCCTTCCATCTCCTTTTCTTTCCTTTCATCTACTTCCCTTCCCTTCCCCTCATCCAGTCTTCCTTCTCTTTCCTTTCGATCCCTCACCCACTCTTCCTTCCCTTCCTTTCCCTTCATCTACTTCCCTTCCCCTCCCCTCATCCAGTCTTCCTTCTCTTCCCTTTCCTCTCTTCATCTACTTCCCTTTCCTTCCCCTCATCCACTCTTCCTTCTCTTCCCTTTCCTCTCTTCATCTACTTCCCTTCCTTCCCCTCATCCACTCTTCCTTCCCTTCCCTTCCTTTCATCTACTTCCCTTCCCCTCCCCTCATCCAGTCTTCCTTCTCTTCCTTTCCTCTCTTCATCTACTTCCCTTTCCTTCCCCTCATCCATTCTTCCTTTCCTTCCCTTCCTTTCCCTTCATCTACTTCCCTTCCCCTCCCCTCATCCAGTCTTCCTTCTCTTCCCTTTCCTCTCTTCATCTACTTCCCTTTCCTTCCCTTCATCCATTCTTCCTTCCCTTCCCTTCCTTTCCCTTCATCTACTTCCCTTCCCCTCATCCAGTCTTCCTTCTCTTCCCTTTCCTCTCTTCATCTACTTCCTTTCCTTCCCCTCATCCATTCTTCCTTCCCTTCCCTTCCTTTCATCTACTTCCCTTCCCCCCCTCATCCACTCTTCCTTCTCTTCCCTTTCCTCTCTTCATCTACTTCCCTTTCCTTCCCCTCATCCATTCTTCCTTCCCTTCCCTTCCTTTCATCTACTTCCTTCCCCTCCCCTCATCCAGTCTTCCTTCTCTTCCCTTTCCTCTCTTCATCTACTTCCCTTCCTTTCCCTCATCCACTCTTCCTTCTCTTCCTTCCCTTCCCTTCATCTACTTCCTTTCCTTCCCCTCATCCACTCTTCCTTCTCTTCCCTTTCCTCTCTTCATCTACTTCCCTTCCCTTCCCCTCATCCACTCTTCCTTCTCTTCCCTTTCCTCTCTTCATCTACTTCCCTTTCCTTCCCCTCATCCACTCTTCCTTCTCTTCCCTTCCCTTCCCTTCATCTACTTCCCTTTCCTTCCCCTCATCCATTCTTCCTTCCCTTCCCTTCCTTTCATCTACTTCCCTTCCCCTCCCCTCATCCAGTCTTCCTTCTCTTCCCTTCCCTTCCTTTCATCTACTTCCCTTCCCCTCCCTCATCCAGTCTTCCTTCTCTTCCTTTCCTCTCTTCATCTACTTCCCTTTCCTTCCCCTCATCCACTCTTCCTTCTCTTCCCTTCCCTTCCTTCATCTACTTCCCTTTCCTTCCCCTCATCCACTCTTCCTTCTCTTCCCTTTCCTCTCTCTTCATCTACTTCCCTTCCCTTCCCCTACTCCCTCCCTCCCTCATCCAGTCTTCCTTCTCTTCCTTTTCCTTTCATCTACTTCCCTTCCCTTCCCCTCATCCAGTCTTCCTTCTCTTCCCTTCCTTCCTTCATCTACTTCCCTTTCCTTCCCCTCATCCACTCTTCCTTCTCTTCCTTCCCTTCCTCTTTCATCTACTTCCCTTCCCTTCCCCTCATCCACTCTTCCTTCCCTTCCCTTCCTTTCATCTACTTCCCTTCCCCTCCCTCATCCACTCTTCCTTCTCTTTCCCTTTCCTCTCTTCATCTACTTCCCTTTCCTTCCCCTCATCCATTCTTCCTTCCCTTCCCTTCCTTTCATCTACTTCCCTTCCTCCCCTCATCCAGTCTTCCTTCTCTTCCCTTTCCTCTCTTCATCTACTTCCCTTCCCTTCCCCTCATCCACTCTTCCTTCTCTTCCCTTCCCTTCCCTTCATCTACTTCCCTTCCCTTCCCCTCATCCACTCTTCCTTCTCTTCCTTCCCTTCCCTTCATCTACTTCCTTTCCTTCCCTCATCCACTCTTCCTTCTCTTCCCTTTCCTCTCTTCATCTACTTCCCTTCCCTTCCCCTCATCCACTCTTCCTTCTCTTCCCTTTCCTCTCTTCATCTACTTCCCTTTCCTTCCCCTCATCCACTCTTCCTTCTCTTCCCTTCCCTTCCTTCATCTACTTCCCTTTCCTTCCCCTCATCCATTCTTCCTTCCCTTCCTTCCTTTCATCTACTTCCCTTCCCCTCCCCTCATCCAGTCTTCCTTCTCTTCCCTTCCCTTCCTTTCATCTACTTCCCTTCCCCTTCCCCTCATCCAGTCTTCCTTCTCTTCCCTTTCCTCTCTTCATCTACTTCCCTTCCTTCCCCTCATCCACTCTTCCTTCTCTTCCCTTCCCTTCCCTTCATCTACTTCCCTTTCCTTCCCCTCATCCACTCTTCCTTCTCTTCCCTTTCCTCTCTTCATCTACTTCCCTTCCCTTCCCTCATCCACTCTTCCTTCCCTTCCCTTCCTTTCATCTACTTCCCTTCCCCTCCCCTCATCCAGTCTTCCTTCTCTTCCCTTTCCTCTCTTCATCTACTTCCCTTTCCTTCCCCTCATCCACTCTTCCTTCTCTTCCCTTCCCTTCCCTTCATCTACTTCCCTTTCCTTCCCCTCATCCACTCTTCCTTCTCTTCCCTTTCCTCTCTTCATCTACTTCCCTTCCCTTCCCCTCATCCACTCTTCCTTCTCTTTCCTTTCCTTCCCTCACCCACTCTTCCTTCCCTTCCCTTCCTTTCAGCCACTCTCCCTTCCCTTCCCCTCATCCACTCTTCCTTCTCTTCCCTTTCCTCTCTTCATCTACTTCCCTTCCCTTCCCCTCATCCATTCTTCCTTCTCTTCCCTTCCTTTCATCTACTTCCCTTCCCTTCCCTCATCCACTCTTCCTTCTCTTCCCTTCCCTTCCCTTCATCTACTTCCCTTCCCTTCCCCTCATCCATTCTTCCTTCCCTTCCCTTCCTTTCATCTACTTCCCTTCCCTTCCCCTCATCCATTCTTCCTTCTCTTTCCTTTCCTTCCCTCACCCACTCTTCCTTCCCTTCCCTTCCTTTCCCTTCAACTACTTCCCTTTCCTTCCCCTCATCCATTCTTCCTTCCCTTCCCTCCCTTCATCTACTTCCCTTCCCTTCCCCTCATCAACTCTTCCTTCTCTTCCCTTCCCTTCCCTTCATCTACTTCCCTTCCCCTCCCTCATCCAGTCTTCCTTCTCTTCCCTTGCCTCTCTTCATCTACTTCCCTTCCCCTCCCCTCATCCAGTCTTCCTTCTCTTCCCTTTCATCTCTTCATCTACTTCCCTTTCCCTCCCCTCATCCATTCTTCCTTCCCTTCCCTTCCTTTCAGCCACTCTCCCTTCCCTTCCCCTCATCCACTCTTCCTTCTCTTCCCTTTCCTTCCCTTCATCTACTTCCCTTCCCTTCCCCTCATCCACTCTTCCTTCTCTTCCCTTCCCTTCATCTACTTCCCTTTCCTTCCCCTCAGAAGATTTGGGGGGAGGGGAGGGAGAGAAACCTCTAGGAAATCTGCAAAAAAGTGGATCTTCTCATTTGATAATAAGTGAAAGGCATCTGATAAAACATGGTGTGTTTGGCACACAACTCCGTTTTCTTTTTATTTATTTAATTTTTCCATTGCTTTTAAAATAGTGACAAAAAAAGAAATGAAACATACAAACAAAACAGAAAGATAAAAATACATGCATATATTATCAAAGGAAACAAAAGACAATTGGAAAATATTTGTTAAAAGTGAAAAAATATAGTTATTTTTTATTTATTTATTTATTTTATTTAGTTTGTCAATTGCTTACAAGATAATAGGTATAAGTTATGAATACAGGGTACATAGAAGAAAAATCTAAAGATCTATCTATCTACAGTATCTATACATACATGTACATGAATAATAAGAATTAGAACTACCGCTAAAAGTGATATTCCTTTTCTTTTTTTCCTTTGTTGTATTTTTTTCAAACTTTTAATGGCTCTCAACCCTATTAGTGACTTTCCAGCACCTGGCAGAATTGCACCATGGCTACTTAGTGGAAAGATGTCAATTTGGAGTGTGAAGAAAATAAAATCAACACCTCCTTTTGACTTCCCAAACCTCAAAAGATTGAAGGCGGAGATTGGTTCCAGTATTTTATTTCTGCTTATGCAGGTGATGTTATCTCATTTTATAGTTTTACTTTACTTCCAGGCCTGGGAATTCTTCGAGGAGAGAGCAAGAACATCTGCAGGGGAAAAAAGAAAGTCACAGCAGTGCTATAAGATTGGCTGGTGTGCTGGGTGCTATACCAGAATTCATTTATTTCATATTCATTCATTTATTAAATGTGTGTGGCCGCCCATCTCAATGTGCATTTCTCTAGGTGGCTAACAATTTAAAACAAAATGGACACAAAGACATGAAAAATTGGAATGGACCAACATCTCAGTTCAACAATGGGGGGAAAAAGTTGCATATCCTTGAAACGTGACAATATTTTTGACTGCAGGTAGTCCTTGGGTTGCAATAGTTCATTTAGTGACTGCTCAAAGTTCCAAAGGAACTAAAAAAGGGACTTATGACCATTTTTCACCCTTATGACTTTTACGACATCCCCACGGTCCTGTGATCAAAATTCAGATGCTTGGCAACTGGCTCCTATTTATGACAATCATAGCGTCCACTGTAGTCAACATGGAAGCCAGATTCACTTAAAAATAACAATCATGTTACTAACTTAACAACTGCAGTGATTCACTTAACAATTGTGACAAGAAACATCATAAAACGGGCAAAACTCACTTAACCAATGTCTGACTTAGCAGCAGAAATTTTGGTCTCATTTGTACTCAAAAGTCAAGGACTGCCTAACTTGGGAAGGATCTGACAGGCAAAAATAATTATTGGGTATATATATTGTATGTAGCTAGGTACTATTCTTACTCTTACTCTTCTACCAAAGATTTAGAATTTGGGTGCCCTAAATTTGGAAAAACGTCATCCATTTACAAAGAGCAGCACACTAGAACAGGGGTCTCCAACCTTAGCAACTTTAAGCTTTGTTGGCTGAGGAATTCTGGCAGTTGAAGTCCACAAGTCTTAAAGTTGCCAAGGTTGGAGGTTGCACTAGAACACCTCAGATATTACTAGATACTATATTTATTGTTCCCATCCAAAATCACAAAGCAGAAAACCGGCCGACATCAGCTATGTGTTCAATCAATCAGAATAGAGCTGGAAGGGACTTTCATGGTCATCTAGTCCAGCCCGCTTGTCAAGCAGGAGAATCTATAGTATTACATACAAGTGGCTGTCCAGTCTCTTCTGAAAATTAGTGGAACTGGAGCACAGTATTATAGCCACAACAACCAAAAACTATTCGAAAAATATATGATTTAGGACAGGGGTGGGGTTCAAATTTTTTAACAACTGGTTCTGTGGGCGGGGCTTAGTTGGTGGGCACGGCTTGGTGGTCATATGACTGGCTGGGCGTGGCCAACTCAATATCACTCACATTGAGACACGCATCTCCTCGCCTGGCCTCTCATGACTGTGGGGATGCTGCAACAGTCGTAAGTGTGAAAAATGGTCATAAGTCCCTTTTTTCAGTGCCATTGTAACTTTGAATGGCCACTCCACACAAGCAAAGTACCAGCAAAGGAGGGGGGAAAAAAACTCCAGAGAAGTTCCTGAGACAAGAAGTCTAGTCCTTCTCCTCCTTTTCCTCCTCCCCCTCTCCTCTTCCTCCTTTCTTCTTCCTTCTCCTTCTTCCTTCTCTTCTTCTCCTCCACCTTTTCTCCTCCTCCTTCTTTACCTTCCTTTTTTCCTTCTCTTCTTCATCCCCCTCTCCTCCTCCTCCTTCTCTTTCTTCCTCTCCTTCCTTTTTTCCTTCTCTTCCTTCACCTCCTCCCCCTCTCCTCCTCCTCCTTTCTTCTCTTTTTTCCTTCTCTTCTTCCTCCCCTCTTCTCCTCCTCCTCCTTCTCTTTCTTCTCCTTTTTCTTCTTTCTCCTCCTCTTTCTTTTCCTACCTTTTTCCTTCTCTTCTTCCTCCCCCTCTTCTCTTCCTCCTCCCCCTCTTTCTTCTTCTCCTTCCTTTTTCCTTCTCTTCCTTCCCCCTCCCCTTCTCCTCCTCTTCATACTCCTTGTTTTTCTTCCTCCTCCCTCCTTCCTCCTCCCTCTCCCTCTCCTTCTTCCTTCTTCCTCCCCCTGGAAATAAGCGTACAATCCAGGTCGAAACTCAGCTCACAGATCTGAATCATTTTTGGCCAAGTTCCACCTGCCCGATTGTCAGGTCCTCCGCTCTTCTTTCCTCCTTTGGCAACACCTGTTGAATCTCCTTCCCTTGACTCCTTCCCGTGCGGGCGTACATCAGCGAGACAAACCTTTCGGTGGATGTGATTCAGCCTCTTCCCCCTGCCAGCCGGAGGCGGGTCCCAGTTCCTTCTCCTTCAGTCGCAGACGCCGAATGTGCAAAAGCCTCACTGCCTGAATCATTCCTGGTGAAACTTCCCTCCTGGGATCCACCTTATTTCCATGTTTTGTTTTTTTTCCCCTGGCTTTGAGGGGGCGGCTGTGAGAGAAGCCCAGGTAGGGAACATTTGCTGTTCTTTCCCAGATATATCTGCCTATTTGCAGATCTTCTAGCAATGCGTGGGCCAACTTTGTGGGCTGCTTTTTCAAAAGAAATGTATCTCTTATCTTAATTGGACTGAAGAACAAAGTCATGGCTTGCAAATGATTTTGCAAAGGAGTCCAATTTACCTGCGGTTTTTCTGGCAAGGAACGTTTTAGGCGAGAGAACAGCGGGAGCAGGAGCTGCCTTGTTGCCCACCAAGGCTCTTTTTTTCTGGAAACAAACAAGCAAAACTGTTTATTTGGGGGGGAGGGAAGTTAAACAGACAGAGCCGTGGTGGTGCAGTGGTTAGAATGCAGCATTGCAGGCTAATTCTGCCCAATGCCAGCAGTTCGATCCTGACCGGCTCAAGGTTGACTCAGCCTTCCATCCTTTCAAGGTTGGCAAAATGAGAATCCAAATTGTTGGGGCCAATATGCTGCCTCTGTAATGCGTATAGAGAGGACTGTAAAGCACACTAGGAAGCGGTATATAAGACAAAGTGCTATTGCTATTGCTAAATGCAAGCCAAAGATTGACTGGCATGGCATGGGAAAAAGGGATTTTAGGCTCTGGTCTGCTTCCTCGCTTGTTGATGGCATCTCTTTCATTTTTTTCTTTCTTCTTTTTTTCCTTCTTTTTTATTGGGGGAAAAATTACACAAGAATAAAAATCTACAGAAAGAAACCTAATCAGAAAAATAAAATAAAATAAATAAAAAGGCATAAAGGATTTTTTTTTTTTTTAAAGTAAGGGGCAGCAAAAAGACAAAAAGAAAGAAAGAAAGAATCTGTTTTATACGACTTTCTTGAGTTCCAGCAGAAGATAAAATTCACGGAAATGGAAAGAAAAAAAATAAGGAAAAATGGGTTGGGGAAAAAGCAAAATTGCGGGTACAGAAGGAAAAAAAGGGAAGAAAAAAATATAGAAAAACTGTCATTCAAACCGTTGCAGAGTCCCCTTGGTCACGTAATCAAAATTCAGATGCCTGGCAACTGGCATGTACTTATGACAGTTGCACTTTCCCGGGGTCATGTGATCGTGATTGGCGGCCTGCCCGGCCTGCTTTGGACAAGCAAAGTCAATAGGAGAAGCAAGATTTGCTTAAGGACTGCATGACTCACTTAACAACCGCAGCCATTCGCTTAACAGCTGTGGCAAAAATGGTGGTTAAATGGGGAACATCTCATCGGACAACTGCCTCTCTTAGCAACAGACATTTGTACTCAAAGGTCCTTTTGAAAAGGCAACTAAACTTTTGTTTATTCCTTAAAAATGTTTCGCTGAACTTGGAAACGCTTTCAAAGAGAAACGAATCCAGTTGCCTTTTGAAACACACCTTTGGTACAACCATCACCTGTGATGACCCAGGGCATGGCACAAAGGCAACACAGTCAGTTATTCAATGAGTCCTTTATTAGCTCCAACTTTGCCCCCCATGTCCAGGTTACCTTCTGGTTGGAGAAAAACTCTCCCAGGAACAGCCTTTGGCTGCAGAGAATCAAGTCCAAAACATGGTCAACACAAACTGTAACTTTAAGTTCAATCAAGCCAAACTGAGGTAATTAGTTTGGCGGGGCAGGAGCAAGAATTCCAGATGTGAAGGCATAGCAAAACTCACACGGTTGGGAAGATGCCAGGAACACAGATAAGCAACAAGAACACAGGATAAAGTCATGTTTGCTCCCAGAAGCTGCCGCAGTTAGCATTCAGTTCTTACAAACTTTCATTCCCATGAAGGGAATCAGGGCCCTTTCCTCCCCCGTAAGCCACGCAACCCATGTTGTTCTCTTCTCCATTCCTTCCTGCATGCCCTAGGATGAAGAGGGGGTGGGTCTGAGTCTTCCTCTGAACTTGCTCTCCCTTGTTCTATCTCTTGCTTGCTCTGCCCAGCCGGACTTTGCCCTTCCCCAGCCTCCTCCACAGCCAATGGAGCCACAGTCCCATTCCCTGTCAGCTGTTTGTCTTCCTCCTCAGATTCAGACTCTGATGGGGGCATGATAGAGGATCTCCACAGACATTTGGGCTCAATTGTGACCATAAGTCAAAGACTATCTATACAGATAAAAATATAATTTTCAGGGGTGAGGTGGGGTTTGAAGTCTACATATTTTAAAGTTGCCAGGGTTGAGAAACATTGAGTTTAAATTATTCTTTGACAGTTGGACACCTCCTTTTATGCTGGACCACAGGAATCACAGACTATGAATCATAGTCCAACAGCTGTGCTTTATTTGATAATAATGATTAAGTAATACATCGAATTAATGTGATGCATATGCCCTGTTATTCCTTTCTCTTCCATCCTAGCCTATCTTGCTGGGTTGTTAGGAGGATTCAACCACAAATTCTTGACAAGCTGACCCACAAGGCCCAATGTTTTCATGCTCTGTTTTAATGCTGGCTTGTTGCTCATCCTGGAAAGATTATTTTGTGCGAATTGGGCTGCCTCAGCTGTTGACTGGAGCTTCACAGAAATCGATGGATGAGATTAGGCCTTGAATAACTGAGCCCATCCTTAAATTCATCTTCTGCCATTCTCTAATCAATTGGACCAGATGATGGAGGAATTCAAGGGCAAAAATTTGCTGGCTCTCCTGTCTGTATTGCGCTAACCCATAATTATTTGATTTTGACATTAAATGGCCAATCCTGCTTTGTAAGCTGTGATTTACAACTGAGGGCAATCGATAAGACAGGACGCTTGTGGGTTGGTTTAAAAAAAATGGTTCAAAAAAAAATGATGGCTTATTCAGTCATGTGAATCCCACCAGGGTGTTAGCAGGGGGTGCCAAACATTTGAGATATCAGCTGAGACTCATAGGATCATAGGGCTGGAAGGGGCCTTGGAGATCTTCTAGTCCAGCCCCCTGCCCAAGACAGGAGTTCTTGCACCATCCCAGACAAATGGTTTTTCAATCCTTTCTTCAAAGAATAGAATAGAATAGCAATAGCACTTAGACTTATATACCACTTTATAGTGCTTTACAGCTTTCTCTAAGCAGTTTACAGAGTCAGCATATTGCCCCCAACAATTTGGGTCCTCATTTTACATACATACATACATACATACATACATATATATACTGTGTATATATGTTTTCTTAAGTTTTCGTGGGTACTTACATGTATGTTATTCAGCTTTGTTCGGGTATTTTCCCACGTCATTATAGTTGTGCTTTTAAAGTTGTAGCAACGTTTTGGCAGAATCTCATCTGCCATCATCAGGCTTCTGTATAGTGTTCGTCTGTGAGTCAGACTTTTACAGTTGTTTTTACAGTTGTTACAAACAACTGTAAAAGTCTGACTCACACAACACTATACAGAAGCCTGATGATGGCAGATGAGATTCTGCCAACGTGCTACAACTTAAAGCACAACTATAATGACGTGGAAAATACTCAAACAAACTGAATAACATACATGTAATACCACAAACTAAGAAAACACACACACACACACACACACACACACACATATATATATATATATATATATATATATATATATATATATATATATGTATATGTATATGTATATGTATATGTATCTGTATCTGTATCTGTATCTGTATCTGTATCTGTATCTGTATCTGTATCTGTATCTGTATACATATACATATACATATACATATACATATATGTACATTAGAATAGAATAGAATAATAACTTTCAATGTACACTAATTGGCATATATTGAAATGAAATTTCATTGCATACAGCTCTCAAAGGGTCACCACCTCCAATATACACTACATGAACATGACAAAATAAATAAATACAAAATTATGTATATACCCACGTATATTATATAACACAGAGAAACAACACAGTCTAATTTGGATGTATCAGATGTACATGGCAAGAAAAACATGCAAGTTTACCAGATGGATGGCACAGGGAACAAAACTGTTACAGAATTTGGTGGTCCTGCTAGAAATATTTCAAAACCTACTCCCAGAGGGGACCAACAAGAAAGAGTGTGTGTGGGGTTTTTTTAACAATACTTCGAGCTCTAAGCTCATACGCTTATAAGTAGTATCCTGAATAACGGGATGTGAGCTTCCTATAATCTTCTCAGCTGTCCTCACCACTCTCTGTAGGGACTTTCTATCTGAGGCATTGAGGCCACCAAACAAAACTGGGCTGCAGTTTGTTAAAACGCTCTCAGTCACGCCTCTGTAAAAAGTGCATCCCCAGATACTTAATATTGTTGACCACCTCTACAGCTGCATCTTTGAAAGTCTCCAATAATGGAGCACCCACAAGCCAGGGAAGCAAACTGTTCTATTAATTCATTGTTCTCACTGTCAGGAAATTCGTCCTTAGTTCCAGGTTGAATCTCCCTCTGACAAGCATCCACCCATTGCTTCTTGTCCTTCCCTTGGGAGAACAAATTGACCCCTTCTTCCCTGTGACAGTCCTTCAAGTATTGGAAGATGGCTACCATGTCACTCGTAAGCCTTCTGTTTGTTAGGCTATACCCAGTTGTACATGATTAAATCCTGCTCCTTTTTTATGGGCATGTAAAAAAGGGGAGGGGAATCAGATGTGCTATTTCAGCCGCCATTTTGTATTTTTGGACCACTCCTCCCTGTAGAGCAAGTGTGCCTCAACCTTGACCATTTTAAAACGGGTGGACTTCAACTCCTTGGCTGGGGAATTCTGGGAGTTGAAAAGTTACAATAGCACTGAAAACAGAAACTGATTATCATTTTTCACACTTACGACCCTTGTAGCATCTCTCTGGCCATGTGATTAAAATTCAGCTGCTTGGCAACTGGTTCATATTTATGACAGTTTGCAGTGTCCTGGACTCACGTGATCCCCTTTTGCGGCCTTGGGGAAGGCAGATTCACTTAACAACTCTGTTACTCACTTAACAAATGCAGCGATTCATTTAATAACTGTGGCAAGAAAGGCTGCAAAATGGAGCATGGCTCACTTAACTGCTGTCTCACTTAGCAGCAGAAATGTTGGGGGCTCAATTCTGGTTGTAAGTCAAGGACTACCTGTAGTCCCACTATAAAAATGATGTTGAGACTCTAGAAAAAGTGCTGAGAAGAGCAACCAGGATGATTAGGGGACTGAAGACTAAAACATATTAAGAACGGTTACAGGCTTGGCTAGTCTAGTGAAGAGACAGACATGATAGCCGTCTTCCAATATTTTGAGGGGCTGCCACAGAGAGGAAGGGGTCAAGCTATTTCCTAAAGCACCTGAAGGCCAGAAAAGGAATAATGGATAGAAACTGAACAAGGAAAGATTTAACCTGGAAATAAGGAGAAATTTTCTGGTCCCGTGAGAGCAATCAACTGATAGAACAGAAGTTGCCTTCGGAAGTTGTGGGAGCTTCATCACTGGAAGCTTTCAAGAAGAGACTGGGCTTTTTGGGTAAGTGGGGGTTGGACTGGATGACCTACAAGGTCCCTTCCAACTGTGTTAATCTGTTAATCCCTTCGCATTTCAGTTGGAAGTCTGCGTTGTAAGGTAAGCCAGCCCTTTCCCCTTCTGGATGGGTTGTGAGTTCATTATTCCTCTGAGTCACTTTGTTTTGTTGGCACAGCTGTGCCTATGATGGTACCACTAAGGCATCTCCCGCGGTTCCATTGCAGCCTTTATGGCAACTGCCAGTATTTCAAAAGACCTTAAAGAATCCTCTAAAGTACTCTATAAATTCTGAGTAGATAATAGCCTCGTTTATAGCCCATTTCCCCTGTTCTAATGTAAATACAATAAGCACTAGATCCTTGCCGAGCAAAAACAAAAACAAAAAACCTCCCCCGAAACAACAAAGAAAAGGAAAGAGTTTCTGGTTAGGAAAGAAAAGAGGGGTGGAAAAAAAGGCAGAAGGGGGAAAAAAAGAAAAGAAAACCTATGGACAGAGAGGAAGGGAAGCCATTTCGATGCTCTGCAGATTCTTCTTTTGGCAGGGAAGAATTTCAAAGGGACAGAAACCACCCAGGTCCTATTAGGAAAAAAGAGGGTGGGGGGATTATGGGGAGTGAAGGGGCAGAGGTTTCGCTTGCCGTCTGCAATTAGCCGGAGATAAAGGAGCTCCTCCCAAGCTATTCAGATGCAAAATCCCTTGAATGCAGGGCAAAGTCAATCCAATTTGAGAAGAGGCGAAATAATCAAAAAGCCTCAATAGCAAAAAAGAATATAAATAAATAAATTAGGGTGGCTGGCTCATGCCATTCTCCCTTTAATTAAGAAGAGGAACCAGGATCACTCAGGGGGCCCATATGCAAAGAGAAGTGAACTTTGCAGTTGGGGGGGTTATAATCTGAAAATCCTCTGGGTTTTGTTTGTCAGGGGCCAATTACATTGTGAGGCAGAGGGGAGAGGGGTGGAGGGTCTGTGGCTTCATCCACTAGAAATGTGTCCTGTTTGGTACTGTTGGAAGTTAGCACCCACCCCTGTCCTAGGAAAATGAAACAGTTTGGGATATACTAAAAAGGCAGAATATTTCCCCTAAAGGAGAAGTAGGAACTCAGAGAGGCAGAAACTCAGCCCCTCCCCGGCCAGTCTATTATACATAACAAAGATCTACCTCAGGGGTCTGCAACCTTAAACACTCAAAGAGCCATTGGGACCCATTTCCTACAGAAAGGAAAGCACTGGGAGCCAATAATTTAACAACCGGTGTGACTGGGTGGGCATGGCTAGCTCGATGTCACTCACTCCTACCCAGTCACTTCCTGCTCTGGAATATGGAGCAAGTCTCCATCCCCTGCCATCACCCTTAACTTCTCAGGCCAGGCGAGGAGTGATGGGAGGGGAGATGTCAGCCGGTGGTGGCCGACAGGGAGCCGCAGCAGAGGGCCAAAAGAGCCGCATGTGGCTCCAGAGCCACAGGTTGCACACCCCCGATCTACCACCTTCAGGCAGAGCCATTCGATTGCCCTTCATTGCACCACCCACCAAGTTTCAACCAAACTTAGCACACAGACAATCTAAAAATCTAGCTATGACCTCTGACAGCAACCAATCAGGGATACTCTTCCTGTGCCCCAGGAAGTTCAAAGCCAGAGAAGGGTCTCTCAGCATCTCTTCCCTTTTGAACCCATCCTGTTCATCAATAAACCATCTTTCCAAGCAATCACCATGTTTCCAGCGTCTTTCTTCCCTACTTGGAACTGAACCCAGTTGGACATTTCTTCCAACAATACAACTTGCAACAGTTTGCTTAGTGACCATTGAAAGCAGTGGTGGGATTCAAAAAAATTTATTACCTGTTCTGTGGGTGTGGCTTGGGCTTGGTGGACATGGCGTGGCAGGGGAAGGATATACTGCAAAATTCCCATTCCCTCCCCACCCCACTAACCTGCTTTCCAGCTCCATTCTCCTATGCAGGGCAACCAAAGAAGACCCAGCCAATCAGCTGGGACTCGGGAGGCAGAGAAGAGATGGGGGTGGGGCCAGTTCACTGAACAACCATCTCACTTAGCCATGGAAATTTTGGACTCACCTGTGGTTATAAGCTGAACCTGGTTATCAAATGCATCCAGGTAGTTGGTTTGTCCACCATAAGTGAATCATTTGGACAGGGTTCCCTCCCAATATGTAAGTGTCAGTCCCAAAAAAACCTCACTGGTGTTGACACTAGCCAGGTTTAGTCCAACAGTGACTTTCTCAGCCCCAGTTAAAGGGCATTGTGTGAACTGGCTGGTCTCAAACCCAGTTAAAGGGTGTTTTGTGAACTGGCTGGTTTTAGTTGGTAGTGTAGAAAGTTAGCACTCACCCCTCTCCTAGAAGAATGAAATAGTTTGAGAAATATTAAAAAGGCAGAATATATTTCCCTGGATGAGAAATGGAGAAACACGCTCTTGGAGACAGAAAGCAGCCCCCACCTTTCTTAATAGCCCTCAGCAGATGTCATCACTTAAGAGATAAAGAGATAGCTAGCTCTATTCATAAGCAAATTCCCTGCAGCAAGGTCTGAACAAAGGTGGTATTAGCCCTCAGCCGCAATAGAAATTGCCCAACAAACCCCTTCACTGCATCATCAGACCAAACTTCAACCAAACTTACCTCAGACAAAGTCCAAGGATTTATACCTACGGGAGTCTGAGAACAGCCAATAGAAATTATCTTGCACAGGAACAGGAAGCTCAAGTGCAAAGCCCAAGAGAAGATATAAATACCCCCCACTCTCAACTCCATGTGGTCAGCTGCCCAGAATCAACCTGCTTGGTGGTTCTGTTTATCAATAAGTGGACCGTCTTTCCAATTGGCCTCCAGCCTCCATTTTGTCTTCAGTGCCGTTCTCCTGGCTTGGAACTGAACCAGTTGGATATTTCTTCAAATAATAATTTGGATCGTGGCCTTTTCTGTTTACGGTTGGGGAAAGAAAGTTTGAGGTTGTTACAGAAGATCAGCTAAAGGAAAAGAGAGAAGTTGTTTTTTCCCCCCTTCTGGGACAAAATCTCATTTCCATTTTAGAACTTCCTGGAAGTGAGAGATGATTCAACTAAATTGGGGAAGGCCGAACAGGATTTGTAGATTTCTTTAAGGATTTTTTTTTCCTATGAAGTATAAAAACGGGAAACCAGGAGTTATATTTTTTTACTGGAATATGCATGCCTATTAAATGCAGGCTAAGCAGAAGCTCCATGCTCAGAGGCAGTTTATCTCTGAATATCAAATACCAGGGGATAAAAAGCTAGGAGCAATCATCACTTTCCTGCTTTATTTCATACATTCCTAATTTCTAATCTTGGCTGGCTGTTACTGGAAACAAAATAGTTTGGAGAAGGAACTTTGGTCTGATGCAATGGAGCTATTTTTAGAGACTCTTTATTGCAAATCTTCAACTCGTTTGTTCTTCTGAAATTAAAAGAAGATGAACAAGGGTCATATTTATTTATTTATTCGGTGTATTTATATCCTTCCTTTCTGGCACAGTGACTACCTAGGAACTCTATTATCCTTTTAATAGTCCAATCCTCTAGTTAATTCTTCTTCAAAACCATCTGATGGTGGTCCATATTTCTATAGCCAGCAAAATTTTTGACTGGTCTTCAATCTTCTGCATTTAGCCTTCAGGGGATAGAAAGAGTGCAGAGAAGAGCAACAGAAATGATTAGCAGGCTGGAAGCCAAATCATATGAAGAACGGTTGCAATAATTGGGTATGTTAAGTTTAATGAAAAGAAGGACTTGACATAGTAGCAGTGTTTGAATATATAAGGATCTGCCACAAAGAAGAGGGGGGTCAGCCTATTCTCTAAAGCACCTGAAGGCAATAGATGGAAACTAACCATGGAGAGAACCAAATTAAGGAGAAATTTCCCCACAGTGAGAACAGAAGTTGTGGATGCTCCATCGCTGGAGGTTTTCAAGAATAGATTAGGCACCGGACTTCCGGTTTGCAAGCTTTCGGCGGCGGCAGGGATTCGCGACTCCGCGCGATCCCTGCTGCGTTCGCCGCCAAGGTTCCCCCGATCCGTTTGGATCTGGGGGATATAGCTGCCCCGTAGAGGCAGCTGAAGATAGGGGGCATCCGGGAAGGGGTTTGGAGGTGTCGCAAACCCCCTCCCAGCTGGCTAAACCCCCTTTTCCCGAGGCGGAGGAACGGCGGTCAGCAATGGCCGCCACGAAGAAATCTGCAGCCGGACAAGCAGGTGCAGGAGGGAGAAAGTTGGAAGAATAGTGAAAGTTGCTTTTAACCGGGACAAGACAAGAGAAAGTGACCTGGAACCTTGAAGGCTGCTAAGTATGCATTGTCTCTAGTGAGAGTTATAAGCTGCGAATATTCTAAAAGGGAAAGTTTTTTCTTTTCGTTCCACTCTCCTTCCTAAAGTGACAGCGGAGGGAAAAAAACCTTTCTGGCTGTGAGTGGGAAGGGAGAGGGAAAAAATTGGAGCAAAATTTGAAAATAAGGAGAAGATTGCCTAGAATTGTAAGAGTTATTAAACATCAATAAGACTTCCAAAAAATATATTTGAAAGGGAACTTTGTGATTAAACTTTAACTCCAGAAAGAGAAAGTGAAGAAGAAGAAGGTATTTAAAAGAAACAGCCTGTTTGGATTGTTTG
Source organism: Notechis scutatus (assembly GCF_049901735.1). Lineage (NCBI taxonomy): Eukaryota > Metazoa > Chordata > Lepidosauria > Squamata > Elapidae > Notechis > Notechis scutatus. Next base: position 161,340,557 of record NC_142012.1, on the reverse strand, counting down.
GTGATTTTGGAACTTTTGAGAATTATTTCTGATTAAAACATCTGGGTGGTTGTTTGGAAAAACTTTTTCTCTACACAATGGCATCATCTGTGGATGGACTGAAACTTATATATCAAAAATATGAAAAAGAAAAACAAGAAGGGAAAGATGTTTTTGGCACTCTTTTTCAATTTTTAGAAATGGCGGTTTATACTTATGTGAAGCAGAATGAACAACAGGATGATGGGGACAAAGAAGAAGCCATCTTTGATGAACAAATGACTTTGGTTGGAGAAGGGGAAAAGAAAGAGAAAAAGGAAAAGAGGACTTTAAGATCTGGAAAAACAACCCAAAAAGAGAAGAATAAGGTGAAAAGGGGACATTATGTTAGGAAACAACAGAAAGGGGAAAGCAGAATAAAAGGGAGGTGGAGAGACAAGGGGTTAAAGAGGACAAGGAGAAGAAGAAACAAGGGAGAAAAGAAGGGATGAGAAGCCCTAATGGTGGGGAGCAAGATGTTAAGAAGCAAAAGTTTTTTAGAGATAATGGATAAATTTTATTGTTAAAGGGATTCTAGAAAGGTACATAAGACTGCATTTTTATATTTGTATTTAGAAATAACCATAGAAAATTGGAAATAATATGTAATTTAAAATGTGATAAAATATTTAACATAAACTAGTGAAATTTTTGTTAAGAAAAAGGGAGTACTGTAATGAAATATGACTCAAGATTGTGATGTGGGGGGTGTAATAAATTTTGGAAAGCATAAGTGTTCCTACAAAGGCATGATATTTAATTGAAATGGATAAAATGTTTAAGATATAAATGATTGTTAATACTAATGATTAGATTATGGTATATTAGCGAATTTTTTTGTGAAATGAGAGATTTGAAGTAGAAGAAGGAGGAACATTGTAATGAAATAATGAGCTATAATATGTGATGTGGGGGGGGGGGGAATAACTATGGAAAATAGGGCTCCCATAAAAGTATGTGATTTAATTGAAAAGTAATGTGTTAAACGTTCAAGATATAAATGAATATCAATACTAATGAATAGATTTGTATTATTTTTGATGACATAGTATAATTTTAGAATGTACCAAACAGAATCCCAATGTAAATTATATGTTTTATATTAAGTATTATAAATATAGGGGGAAGAGATAAAGGCATCATACTCCATATAGTGTACAGGAGAAGTTTTTCTTCTTTTTTAAAGAAGAAAAATAAATGGATGGTTGGAAATAGAACAGACAAAGAATAACAAATATTATGATCTGAATTGAGAGGAGATAAATAAAATAAAATTGAGAAAATTTAAAAGAGAGGAGAAGTTATACAGAAAATTGAAAATGTTAATAAGATATGAAATGGTATATAAAAGGAATATGAATTTGAATTTGTGTCTGTACCAAGAGTTATAACCCGGGACTAAGCAACTTTCAGAAAAGAGATTTTTTACGTTTTTATGTTTTGTGTTTTTGTGTATTTGTATTGTCTGTCTTGAAGAACTAATAAAACTTGTTTTTTTTTAAAAAAAAGAATAGATTAGGCACCCATTTGTCCAGATTGGTATAGGGGAGTGGTGGCTAACCTTTTGGGGCTCCTGTGCCCAAAATTGTGCGCGTGCTTGTGTCCTTGCGTGCCATGCCAGCACCCAGAAGGCAATGTGCACGTCCTCCCATGCCTCCCGTGCATGCATATGCAATCCCCCTCCCCCATGCCGCCCCACTGGCCTCAGCTGATATTCGGCTGGTTTACCTGCACTGCGCTTCTGCAGGTTTTGCAGGCCAAATAATAGGCCCATATTGTCACTTCCGGTATTACAGGAAGCGATGGAATGGGCCTATTATTCGGCCTGCAAAGCCTGCAGAGGCTTTTTTCAAGCCTCTAGGAGGCCGAAAAAGGCCTCAAACCTGCCACAAATCAGTTGTGAGGCGCACACATGCGCAGTGAGGTAAGTCTGCCTGCAGCTCGCGTGCTGGCACAAATGGCTCTTTTGGAAGGTTACCGTTGGCACAAGTAATATTGCTTAGGGCAAGAAATAATCTTTTTCTTTTTAAAGAGAAAATCTTTGTGAATTTTTGGAAATGCTTTAAAATACGGGGATTACTCAATTGTACAATAGGTAGGATAGATTGTTGCAAGGTTCCAATTTTGCAGAGCTTGGTGATGCCATATTTGGGTGTGTTATTGAATTGGGTACATGGATACGTGTGTGCAGCAGACAATATTTTTTTTCCCCCCAGGAAGACAGCCAACTCCTTACATGCTTACTCAGGAGCAGAGCAGCTGGTTGCAGAACCATCTTTCACATCTAATGAAATCTTTCTCAGCCAAGGGGAGGAAATCAGCCCAGTAGATCTCTTTGTCTGGAAATGGCTAGACAGCAAAACAGAGGCCAATCGTTCCAGTTTTGGGATAATATCACTGTTTGGAAGCTGTCAAGCTTCTTCTTGTCAGCAACTCTCACGCTCTAGAACAAACCTGAAAGTGTGACTCTAGTCAGCGATGCAGCTTACACTGGTTTTCACTGCGACAATAAAAAATGTGTAAGTGAGCAAGCCCTGCGTTGTGTACAAACACAGTCTGGCTGGTGACACTGCTCTGGAGTAACCTCCTGACCATCCCGAAGCACATTTGTCTGCAGGTTAAACTTTGGCATGGCTCTGATTGGCCAGGACTTGGGCTGTGACTGATCCACCTTCTGCTCTTGCCAAGGCAGGTTTGCAAGTCATCTTTAATTAGTGCTTCAGAAAACACACAAACACACACACCAAGCATAACAAGCAAAGGTTGGAATGCAAAAATGCTCCCCCGATAGCAGCACATGCAAAGAACAGCGCAAAGCCTGTTCTGATGTTTGACTCAACATCTGTAGAAGCACCTGCTATCTGCCTAGGAAAGAAAGCAAGAATCCAGCTCGCCCTCCCCCCACCCCCACCCCCCAAAAAGGTGGGGAGGGAAAACTCTGCTGAGACTCCAATTTGTTGTTGGTGGCTTTCCTTCCTGTTCGGGTGCATGAAAAGTCTTCCTGGGAACCTGGTTTGCTTCTGACCTTTTCCCAAGAAGCTTTCACATCACTCCAGATGCAGTGGGAATAAGGAGACGCATCCCCACCCCCTTTCCCTCTTCTCTCTCCAAGAGTTCAACCCTGACTGGCTAAAGGTTGACTCAGCCTCCCATCCTTCCGGTAAAATGAGGACCCAGATTGTTGTGGGTAAAGATGCTGACTCTGTAAATGGCATAGAAAGGGCTGTAAAGCACTATGAAGCAATATATAAGTCTAAAAGGTAAAGGAAATTGTTTCCCTGTCAGTCGTGTCCAAATCTAGGACACAGTGTTTATCTCTGTTTCTTGGCTGCGGGAGCCAATGTTGTCCGAAGACATTTTTCCTTGTCATATGGCCAGCGTGGCTATACGCCAAAGGCACACGGAATGTGTTACCTCTCTACCAAAATGGTACCTATTAATCTATTCACATTTGCATGCTTTGAAACTGCTAGGTGATTGTTGTGGTTCACCGGCAGCTTGTGCAGACGGCAGCGGAATCGGACTGTGGGGAAGAACAGGGACCAGTCCGGGAGTCTGGAGAGGACTCGGATGAGGGTCCTGCGTCCGATGCAGAGATGGGGCCAGGGCCATCTGGGAGTGGGGTGCTGATTCCGGAGCCTTTGGAGTCTGGCAACAGCAAGGCAGAGGAATCAGGGGAGACTGTTCCCAGTGCGCATATGCGCAGAGCTGCTAGAAGGCGAGAGCAACTGAAACAAAACGGGCGACTTGGGAGTAAGGCTGGGAGGCGATTGCCCCTCCCATAAGGTATAAAGGAAAGGCAAAGGTGAAGAAACCTTTGTAGGAAGCAAAGTTGTTCATTCTGTTCAGATTAATCCTTGAAGCTCCGTGTGGATTTTGTACTTTGGTTGTTTTTTTTATAGTTCATTTGGCACTTTTGTTGTTGGCAGCAATTCAAAGGAGAGAAAGGTGGGTGCTTATCTCAAGGGACTGTTTGGGACTCATTACAGGCTGGGAATGAACATAATTCCCAGTCTTGAAATAAAACAAGAGCTGTTTTAACTACGTGTGTGCTTAATTACGGTCTTGGAAGCCTTGGTCAGAACAGTGATCAGGAGCTGAGGCAAGAATGAGAGCTCACCCATTCCATGCCACTCAGGTCTCGAACCTGGACTATCAGCTCTCCAAGTTCAGCTTCTTTAACCACTGAGCCATCACATCTTCCATATGAGTCTAAATATTATTGTTATTCTCATGGGTTTGTCAGCCTCCTAACTGAGCTGCCTCTTTGCATTTTATTTGGTTCTTAAAGCAGGGCCAACTAGGGAGGCTACAGAGGTTCGGCTGACTTAGCAGCACTGGGGTGGGGGGAGTAGCTTAAGAAAATCTATCCTAGGGTTCTGCAGCAGGGGTGGGATTCTACTGGTTCGGACCGGGTCTATAGAACCGGTTGTTATGATTCTGTGCAGTTCAGAGAACTGGCAAATCATGCCCCTGGCTGGCCCCGCCCCTCTCTGCCCACCCCTCCCCTCCCCTTCCAGACAGTCTTTATTGCACATGCGCGACATCGTGTGCGTGCCCGGCATCGCTGATTGCATTCTCCCCAGCCCAGTCACTCCTTAAGGTATTTCTTTTTCTTTTTTTCCTCCCAACGATCAGCTGTTCCAATGATCAGCTGTTCTAGGATCCCCCTCGCTGTCTTACTGCTTCATCCAGGAGGCTTCCCTGAGGCCCAGGAAGCAAAAAGGGCTGTGTGGGGTGTGGGGGTGTGTGTGAGCTGCACACACACACACACACACACACACACACACACCATTTTTTGCCTTCCTGAGCCTCAGGGAATTTTCCTGGGAGCAAAAACAGCCTCACAGGAGGCTTCCCTGAGGCCCAGGAGGCCAAAAAAAAGGGAGGAGGAGGAGGAGGAGGAAGAGGAGGAGGAGGAGGGGAGGAGAGGAGGAGGAGAGGAGGAGGAGGAGGGAGGAGGAGGAGGAGGAGGAGGAGAGGAGGAGAGGAAGAGGAAGAGGAAGAGGAAGAGGAGGAAGAGGAAGAGAGAGGAGGAGGAGGAGGAGGAGGAGGAGGAGGAGGAGGAGGAAGAGGAAGAGGAAGAGGAAGAAGAAGAAGAAGAAGAAGAAGAAGAAGAAGAAGAAGAAGAAGAAGAAGAAGAAGAAGAAGAAGAAGAAGAAGAGGAGGAGGGAGGAGGAGGAGGAGGAGGAGGAGGAGGAGGAGGAGGAGGAGGAGGAGGAAGAAGAGGAAGAGGAAGAGGAGAAGAAGAAGAAGAAGAAGAAGAAGAAGAAGAAGAAGAAGAAGAAGAAGAAGAAGAAGAAGAAGAAAGAAGAAGAAGAAGAAAGAGAGAGGAGGAGGAGGAGGAGGAGGAGGAGGAGGAGGAGGAGAGGAAGAGGAAGAGGAAGAGGAAGAGGAAGAGAAGAAGAAGAAGAAGAAGAAGAAGAAGAAGAAGAAGAAGAAGAAGAGGAGAGGAGGAGGAGGAGGAGGAGGAGGAGGAGGAGGAGGAGGAGGAGGAAGAAGGAAGAAGAAGAAGAAGAAGAAGAAGAAGAAGAAGAAGAAGAAGAAGAAGAAGAAGAAGAAGAAGAAGAAGAAGAAGAAGAAGAAGAAGAGAAGGAGGAAGAAGAGGAGGAGGAAGAAGAGGAGAAGAAGAAGAAGAAGAGGAAGAGGAAGAGGAAAGAAGAAGAAGAAGAAGAAGAAGAAGAAGAAGAAGAAGAAGAAGAAGAAGAAGAAGAGGAGGAGGAGGAGGAGGAGGAGGAGGAGGAGGAGGAGGAGGAGGAGGAGGAAGAGGAGGAGGAAGAAGAAGAAGCAGAAGAAGAAGAAGAAGAAGAAGAAGAAGAAGAAGAAGAAGAAGAAGAAGAAGAAGAAGAAGAAGAAGTAGTCATGCCCACCCAGTCACTTGGCCATGCCCACCTAGCCACGCCCACCTAGTTGTTAAATATTTGCATCCCACCCCTGTTTTGCAGTCAGTGTGGGTTTGTTTCATGTCCTTGCAGGGAATTTTCTCCCTGTCATCTTCATACGTCAGATGCGCCATCCCATTAGACACGGGAGATGCTTTTGGCTCATCATGTTGTCCTGCTTTTCAAAATGTTCTGAAAGTAGTGAGAGATAGTTACTATGGATTCTTGGGTGTTCTCTGAGCATGGTTGCTCGCAGACGTTTCATTACCCGATTAGGTAACGCCATCAGTGCCAGTGAGTGTGGGGTTTCTTCCCTGTTTATAAAAGTAGCTGGCCCTGCCAGTGTTGGTGGGAGTGTTTTTCACCATTATTATAATGGTTTTCACCATTATTAATTTCTTGACTATTTATTTATTTATTTATTTATTTGATTTGCCAATTGTTTACAAGATAATAAGTATAAGTGTATACATAGTTGTGAATACATGAAATGGGTACATATAAGAAAAATAAAAGAAGAATAAGAGAAACAATAGGACAGGGACGGTAGGCACGTTGGTGCGCTTATGCACTAGGCTCTTGTTTACTGCTTGATCATTTGTCCAGCGTTAATCCCTGCTTATCTCAGTGTGGTTTGCAGCGGAAGCTACTGTGCGTTAACAGGGAACAAGCCACATCAGCACTAGCACTAATGATATTACCTTGTTGGGTAATGAAATGTCTGCAGGCAGAAAACCAAGCTCAGGGAGCATCATAGGCTCCACAGTTCAACCCTGAGCCACATATACTCTCTTCTATTTGGAGATAGTTACTATTTCTAATTCTTATTTTTATTCTCCAGTTTGCCCTGCAGGTTATGGAGACGGGCAGAAACAGCACCTGGCACAGTGCTTTAGAAGTAGGACTAGGAGTGAGGAGATCCAAATACCAGTGTCAGATTTGGAAGACATATTCCACGCTGCCACATAGCCTGAGAAAGTGGGAGGGGGGTTGATTTCAGTTGAGTAGTTCTAAGAAGACAAAATAAAATCCTTTTGTTAGTTCAAGGTCATCAAGTGTGGCACAGGATGAAAAAAGGATCTTACTCTGGGACGGATCGTGAATGGTCCACGTGACGTGATGATGCAAAAAAAGGGGATGGACATTGTGGGAAGTCCGGAAAACTTTTAGTTTCAAGATTCCACAGATGTGCCAGGTGCTATTCTAATAAAGGTAATTTGGGGATATGTTTGTCTCAAGAGTTACTGATTGGAATGGATGTTTGCTGGAACGCTGACACCTAGAAGTTCTTTCTTTCCAGTCCAAGACCACAAGCGAGCCCTGCATTCCTCTCGCTAAGCAAGGCAATTGTTAAGTGAGATTTTCCCCATTTTACAACCTTTCTTGCCTCAATTATTAAGTGAATCACTTTGCATTTGTTAAGTTAGTAAAACAGTTGTTAAGAGAATCTGGCTTCCTCGTTGACTTTCCTTGTCAGAAGGTCACATGTCAGGTGATCATCACACCATCCCGAGACATTGCTAACCATCATAAACACGAGATGGTTGTCGAACATCTGAATTTTGATCATGGGACCATAGGTATGCTGCCAACAGCCGTAAGTGTGAAAAACGGTCATAAATCACTTTTGTCAGTGTCACTGTACCCTTGAACGGTCACTAAACAAACTGTTGTAAGTTGAGGACTACCTGTACTGGTAAAGACATGGACTAGAAATGGGGAGATACACACTCTGGTTTCCATTCACACATGAAATGTTGAGTCCTTTCATTTCTCATCCCACCTAACCCCAGTTTTTGTTACAAGTGAAAATTGGGAGAGGATGCAAAATTGATGAAATTTGGGGGTTCAATTCTCACCGGCTCAAAATTGACTCAGCCTTCCATCCAGTAGTGGGATTCAAATTTTTTTTTTTTACTACTGGTTCCATGGGCATGGCTTGGTGAGTATGGCAGGGGATCTCCAATTAGAGGTGGTACTTGCCAGTTCTCTGAACTACTCAAAATTTCCACTACCGGTTCTCCAGAAACTGGTCAGAACCTGCTAAATACTACCTCTGCTTCCATCCTTCTGAGGTCGATAAAATGAGGACCCAGCTTGTTGGGGGGCTGACACTGTAGTGTAAACCGCTCAGAGAGGGATGTAAAGCACCTTGAAGCAGTATATAAGTCTAAGTGCTATTGCTATTGTTACCTTGTGTCTCAGCTGGAGGAAAGACGAGATATAAATTTAACAGATAAATAGCTAGCTATATCATTGACATATATTCCCCCGCCTTTTCTGCAAAATAACAAGGCAACTGGTAGCTTCTGTGAAAATGAAAGTCTCGAGATAATTATACTGTTTGGAAACAATCATATTGATTGATAGCCACTTCATGAAACTCATTAGTGGGGAAAATTCAGAGCCATCACTAGCAGCTTTGGAGTCTGATTTGTATTAGGAAAACCCACCAATGAATCAGCGGGTTGAAATCTGAGGCTGCAAATAAATGCCTACTTAAAATCCTGTTGAACTTCTAGACCAAAATGTTGAGGGTTAGGAGACCCATATTTGGGGTACTGCTGTTCTGTATGACAAATGAGCAAGATGGTTTATGACCCTGAGGATCTTTTAATCATGCTGGAGCCGAGAACCCCACCTGTGATCCCCGAGGACAAGGTTTTCCAACCTTGGCAACTTTAAGATGTGTGAACTTCAACTCCCAGAATTCCCCTGCCAACTTTGAGATGGGAGGACTTCAATTCCCAGAATTCCCCAGCCAACTTTAAGACGGGAGGACTTCAACTCCCAGAATTCTTTCCCTTAGTTGAATCATCTCCCATTTCCATGAATAACAGAATAATAGAGTTGGAAGGGACCTTGGAGGACTTCTAGTCTACCTCCTGATCAAGCAGGAGACTCTATACCACTTCAGAATTGAAGCCCACACGTCTTAAAATTGCCAAGGTTAGGAAAATGTCATGGAATTGCTCAGCAGCTGTCCAGATGAAATCGGTGACACTAATACAAATTTGTAGTTTTTATATATATAAAAATATATTTAATATTCATCCCGAAAGAAACAACGCAGGATAGTCAGGAACACAGAAACATCATGAGGTAAATTTTGCAGTACACAGAACACAGAGAAGAAAAAAGGCGGGGAAAATGGGAAACTCCCCCTTTATACTGATGGCAACCAATCAGAGCATAGATTGCCTCATGCATGAATCAGCATTCTTTAATGTTGATCAACTACAACTGTGTTGCTGATCTACAACTGTAGATCAACTACAACTACAACTTCTGGCCTATGGTACACTTTGCTATTCCAGCTACTAAATTCAATATCCTAATAGAAAACCTTGCTCTAGGACGTACATTACATCCAGTGTAACAAATCTGAGAGAATGTTCCATTGCATTTCAGCTGTATTTTCTCCTCTTGGAAAAAGATCAGTGACCAAGCGGTGAGGAATAGAGATGCAATCCAGTTGATAGATCTGTTGGTGAAGAAAACAAAGACTCTAAATTGGGATCCTGACCCAAAACCTGGGATTCCCATTTTTCCAAACCCTAACTGCACATGCTACCCCAGAGCCAAACGTCACACAGACTTGTCTGCCTCCAAAGGTCTTGAGGACCAGAAGATACACAAAGTCATCATGCCTTGTGTTCAGCCACGTCAACGTAGTACTCTCAAAATGCAATAATGGAAGTCTTCAACAACATTTCCTTTAGTGACCATTCGAAGTTACAACAGCCATGAAAAAAAGTGACATATGACCCAGTGATGGCATTCAACTTTTTTTACTACCAGTTCTGTGGACGTGGCTTGGTGGACGTGGCAGGGGAAGGTTACTGTAAAATCTCCAGTCGGAGGTGGTATGTGCCATTTCTTCGAACTACTCAAAATTTCCGCTACCGGTTCTCCAGAACTGGTCAGAACCTGCTGAATACCATCTCTGATATGACCGTTTTGCACACTTACGACCATTAAAGTATCACCATGGTCATGTGATCAAAATTCAGATGCTTGGCAACTGATTCATATTTATGACCGCCACATGGGGTCATGTGGTGACTTTCTGACCAGCATGTTCACTTAACAACCGAGTGCCTAACTTAACAACTGCAGTGGTTCACTTAACAGCTGTGGCAAGAAAGGTCATAAAATGGGGCCAAACTCACTTAGCACAACTGTCTCACTTAGCAACAGAAACTTCAAGCTGCACCGTGGTTGTAAGTTGAGGATTGTCTGTACTTGTTCAGCTTTAACTTGCCAATTTGTGTAGCGAGCAAATTCACCTCACTCTGTACATCGGTGGTTCAATAAATGGTGCAAACACTGAAAATGGGATAATTGAGGAACCAGGTTAAGCAGGACAACAAAACTAAAAAGGAAAAAAAAAAGCAAATAGCTCCAAGGAAACAGCTTAAAATTGCTACCCTCTCTGAGAATGACTGCTCTTTAGTGATGAGAACAGATCTCAAGTGAAATAATCAATTCTAAAGAATGCTTAAAGGCTCTGTTGACTCTAAGTTGTTTGCTGTGTAACTTAAATAACTCACTTCTAAGGAATGAGAGCAAATACTTCACCTGTGGAATTTCTGTCTCTCCTGGCCTATCCATCATTCTTCTCAAAGTTTAATCTGTATCAGGTCCTCAAGTCCCTCCTCTCAGCTGTGCCATTTTGCATGAGTTTGGCGTCTTAATTCAATTAATATCTTTTTACCAGTTTCCTTCCAAGGCTCCAGTTATTCAAGGCAGGCTGCAAAACTGTGAAGAGGGGTGCAAACAATTCAGCTATGTGAACAAGGCAACAGAGGTAGCGGAAAAGTCTAGATTGAAACTGAAAAGTGGCAGTCCATATATTTATTAATTTATCACAGATTGATCTGATTTATATCCTGCCTGCCTCCCTTGGGGAATACGCAAGACCAAATCAAAAGTGACTTTTTTTGTCAGAGGCACAGATGAAAATTAACAGGAAGCAAAAATCATTAAAGAGCTTCAGTTCTGACCAGGAAAAAAAAAGTATCTTTGCAGAGTGGCTAATTATCTAAATGCCAAGACAAGAGAAGATCAAATATAGCTTGTGAGGAAGTACTGGCACAATCAATGTTTCCCACACCTTCAGGTCTTGTTTGAAGCTACAATAAGTCCATGATGTAATGACACAAATTATGGAATCAATTTCACTTGAATTGCAAAGTCGGTATGAGCTTGATGTAATGCTTCTCTTTCTCCCATCTTTCCAAATCATGGGAAATTGCAGTCCTAGGCTGCATTAACAGAGTGATAGAATCAAGATCACGTGAAGTGTTAATGCCAATTGATAAAGACTTGGTAAGATCACATTTGGAATACTGCATCCAGTTTTGACATACAGATAATACAGATAATCAGAGTTGGAAGGGACCTTGTAGGTCATCTAGTCCACCACCACCGCCCAAGCGGGAGACCCTACACCATTTCTGACAAATGGCAGTCCAATCTCTTCCTGAAAGTCTCAACTGATGGCGCTCCCACAACTTCTGAGGGCAAGCTGTTCCATTGGTTAATTATTCTCACTGTCAGAAGTTTCTCCTTATTTTCAGATTAAATCTCTCCTTGTTCAGTTTCCATCCATTATTCGTTGTCTGGCCTACAGGAGCTTTAGAAAATAGCTTGACCCCCTCCTCCCTGTGGCAGCCCCTCAAATATTGGAAGACTGCTATCATGTCTCCCCTGCTCCTTCTCTTCACTAGACTAGCCAAGCCCACTTCCTGTAACCGTTCTTCATATGCCTTAGTCTCCAGTCCCCTAATCATCTTTGTTGCTCTTCTTTGCACTCTTTCTAGAGTCTCAACATCTTTTTTATAGTGTGGTGACCAAAACTGGATGCAGTACTCTAGGTGTGGTCTTACTAAGGCTTTATAGAGTGGTATTAGTACTTCCCTTGATCTTGATATGATATAAATTCCCTTGATCCCTTGATATGATATAAAAAAGAAGTTCAGATACTAGAAAGAGTTCAGAGAAGAGCAACAAAGATAATTAGGGGACTGGAGGCTAAAACATATGAAGAACGGTGGCAGGAACTGGGTATGTCTCGTTTAATGAAAAGAAGGACCAGGGGAGGCATGACAGCAGCGTTCCGATATCTCAGGGGCTGCCCCAAAGAAGAGGGGGTCAAGCTATTCTCCAAAGCACCTGAGGGCAGGACAAGAAGCAATGGATGGAAACTATGCAAGGAGAGAAGCAACCTAGAACTTAGAACAATTCATCAGTGGAATGACATGCCTCAGAAAGTTATGGGTGCTCCGACATCGGAAGTTTTTAAGAAGAGATTTGTCTGAAATGGTATAGGGTTTCCTGCCTAAGTAGGTGTTAGAAGACCAACAATGTCCCTTCCAAATCTGTTATTCTATTATTACAGGTTGTCCTCCATTTACAACCATTTATTTATTGACCATTTAAATTACAACAGCACTGAAGAAAGTGACTTATGATCGTTTTTTTACACTGATGACCATTGCAGGATCCCACATGATCAAAATCCAGGCTCTTGGCAGCTGGCATGTATTTAGGAGAGTTGCACTGTCCCAGGGTCACGCGATCACCATTTATAACCTTCCCAGCTGGTTTCTGGCAAGCAAAGTCAACAAAGGAAGCCAGATTTGCTCAATAGGCTGAATGATTCACTTAGCAACTGCAGTGATTCACTCAACAACTGTGGCCAAAACTTGTAAAAACTTAACAACTGTCTTGCTTACCAATGTTTGAGGCTGAATTCTGGTTGTAAATTGAGGACTACCTATATTCCACTCTATTCTGCCCTCGCTTGAAAAAGTTTGGGGCACTTTGGTCTAAAGAGAAGAGTGGAGTAAATTGGAGTAAATTCAGAGGAGGACTAGCAACATGGGTACAGGTCTGACAAACCAGTCCTATGAAAGGATCATGATATGCTTAGCAATGACAGCTGTCTCCAAATATCTGAAGAGTTGTCACGTAGAAAAGGGAGTGGACTTACTCTCTATATTGCCTCAGAGGGTAGGACCAGAACCAGCAGATTATAGTTACAAGGAAGGAGACTCAAGTAAGGCACCAGGAAGAAATTTTTTGAGCGTATGATGAGCTGTCAGCCGGTAGAACAGGCTGGCCCATGCAATAGTGAGATTTCTGGGCATACTACAGGTGATACCTGGCTCAATAGTAGAAACTGAAAGAAGGAACTCTAAGTCTTAGTGGACAATGACTTAAATATGAGCCACCAGTGTGCTGATGCCACCAAAAAAGCCAATGCAATACTAGGCTGCATTAACAGAGGGATAGAATCAAATTCAAGCAAAGTGTTAGTACCGCCTTTATAATACCTTGGTAAGACCACACTTCGAATGCTGCATCCAGTTTTGGTCACCACACTATAAAAAAAGATGTTGAGACTCTGGAAAGAGTGCAGAGAAGAGCAACAAAGATGATTAGGGGATTGGAGGCTAAAACACATGAAGAACGGTTGCAAGAATTAGGAAATGGCTAATAGGGAAGAGAAGGACCAGGGGTGACATGAGAGCAATATTTGAGAGTCTGTCACAAAAAAGAGGGAGCCAACCTATTTTCCAAAGCACCTGAGGGCAGGACAAGAAACAATGGATGGAAACTAATTAAGGATAGAAGCAACCTAGAACTAAGGAGAAATTTCCCGATGATGGGAACAATCAGTGGAATAACTTGCCTCTGAAAGTTGTAGATGCTTCAACACTGGAGGTTTTTAAGAAGAGATTGGGCAACTATTTGTCTAAAATGTTATAGCAGGGGTCCCCAACCACCGGGCCCTGGACCGGTACCGGTCCGTGGATCATTTTGTACCGGGCCGCAAATAAAGTAGGGCCTACTTTACTTGGGCGCCGCCATCTTGTTTCGACGGTGCTTGAGAAAGTGCTTCCGGGTGAGCTTGTCGGTCGTCGGTTGGAAAGCGGCGTTTGGGTGCTGAAGGAATCCTCGCGTCTTAGTTTCATCGAAGGGGGAGGGGCGGCTTCAAACGAAGAGCCGTCCCGATGGCGGTGGAGTCTCGCGTTACTCAGGAGGAGATTAAGAAAGAGCCCGAAAAGCCCATCGACCGCGAGAAGGTACAAAGGAGGAGTTGAAGGTGGCGGGGAGAAGCGGGAGACGGCTGGCTGGCCGGTCGCTTGGCTCACCTTGCCTTGGTCGTGCGTGCTGATGCCGGTACCGGTCCGTGGATCATTTTGTACCGGGCCGCAAAGAATGAATAATCGTGAAACTGGTCCCTGGTACAAAAAAGGTTGGGGACCACTGTGTTATAGGGTCTCCTCTTGAGCAAAGGGTTGGATTAGAATAACTCCAAGATCCTTTCCAATTCTGTTATTATGTTACTATTAAGAGTCTTTTCTTGATGATTCCAAACTATGGGTAACAGAGAGAGACTAAGAGAGACAGTTGTTAAGTGAGTTTTGCTCCCTTGTATGATCTTTCTTGCCACTGCTTTTAACTGAATCACTGCAGTTGTTAAGTGGGTAATATGGTTGTTAAGTGAATCAGGTTTCCCCATGGACTTTGCTTGTCAGAAGGCTGCAAAAGATGACACATGAACCCGGGATACTGCAAACATCATAAATATGAGTCAGTTGCCAAGCATCTGAATTCTGATCATATGTCTATGGGGATACTGCAACAGTTGTGAAAAACAGTCGTAAGTCACTTTTTTCAGTGCCATTGTAACTTCAAATGGCCACTAAGTGAATGATTGTAAGTCAAGGACTACTTATACTAAACAAGTTCATAATAGCAGTGTTAGTCAACCCCAAACTACTGAGGGCTTTAAAGGACAATATATTTAAAGCATGGGTGGGATTCAACCAATGTTACTACCAGTTTGGTGACTACATTTTGTGCGTGCATATACGCTTCGCGTGTGTGCGTGTGTAAAAAAACCATAAGCTGTGCCGCCCGGACAGCTGACAAGCTCTGCGCGCAGATGCGCAGCGTTTGAAAAGCCAGGTTTATTTCCTGCTTTTTCAACCTCAGCTGTGCTGTGCAAAGCAGCTGAGGTTGAAAAAGCAGGAAATAAAGGACAGGTAAAAGCCTGGGTGGGCGGGTGGACCAAACAGCAGCAGACACAGAACCAGTTCCGGTTCTATAGAGCCGGGCAGAACCAGTAGCATCCCACCCCTGATTTAAAGGACAATGTATTTAAAGTTATTTAAAAGAGTGCACCACAATTAAGTAGCAACCAAGCACATCTTTCAGTGCAGGCATCTTACGTTCTCTGGGTCATCTTAGAATTTTGCCCAATCTGCAATTGCCACAGATTTTCCAAGGAAAATCCCACAGTCGCCATCAATGTGGGATATAATCAAGATATGAATAATCTTGATAAGATCTGACTAGCTCAGGAGGTGTCATAATTGAGGTACTGGTTGTGATGATCCTTGTCACAACTCCCACCTGCCAATGCAGTGACAAATGATGCTCTAGGGAAACTCCCAAATTGCAGACTGGCCTTTTGAAGGAAAGCTTAACTCCATCCATCTTGCTCAGTGTATCTCGAGGTCAGCAGGATGAAGATCAGAGGTGGTATTCAGCAGGTTCTGACCAGTTCTGGAGAACCGGTAGCCGAAATTTTGAGTAGTTCAGGGACCTTGGAGTACTCATCTCTAATGATCTAAGTGCCAGAGCCCACTGTAACTAGATAGCCAAAAAGGCATTAAGAGTTGTTAGCCTAATCCTACGTAGCTTTTTCTCTAGTAATATCACACTACTAACTAGAGCATATAAAACATTTGCTAGACCAATACTTGAATACAGCTCATCAGTCTGGAACTCGCATTACATATCTGATATTAATACAGTTGAGAAAGTCCAGAAATATTTCACAAGAAGAGGTCTCCACTCCTCTACTCGTTGCAGAATACTTTATGCCACCAGACTTGAAATTCGAGACCTAGAAAATCTAGAACTACGCCGCCTTCGGTCCAATCTAAGTATAGTATATAAAATCATACATTGGAATGTCCTACCTGTCAATGAATACTTCAGCTTCAACCATAACAACACAAGAGCACACAATAGATACAAACTCAAGGTAAACCACACCAAACTTGATTGCAGGAAATACGACTTCAGCAACAGAGTGGGCAATGTCTGGAATACTCTACCCGACTCTGTGGTTTCTTCTCCAAACCCCAAAAACTTTAACCTTAGACTGTCTACTATTGACCTCACCCCTTTCCTAAGAGGTCTGTAGGGGGCGTGCATTAGCGCACCAACATGCCTACCATCCCTGTCCTATTATTTCTTTTTATTTTTCTTATATGTATCCATTTCATGTATTCATAACTATGTTTATACTTATACTTGTTATCTTATAATCGCTTGACAAATCAATCAATCAATCAACAAACACATAAATAAATAAACAAACTGGCAAATACCACCTCTGACTGGAGATTTTACAGTATCCTTGCCCTGCCACGACCACCAAGCTACGCCCACAGAACTGGTAGTAAAAAAAATTGAATCCCACCACTGATGAAGACGGTTGGACTTCAACTCTGAACCCCACCCAAGCCTGGCTGGGGAATTCTGGGAGTTGAAGTCCACCCATCTTCAACCTGCTGAGGTTGAGAAAAACTGAGCTACTTCCTTTCTTATCTGGACTGTATCACAACAGTTTTCCGTGTTTTTTCCAATTGGTTCTCAGACTCAAATTATTGTGAAGAGGACTAAATGCTTGCTTGAAATTGGATAGTAAATATAGCAATTAAGCACACTTAGGATTTCTCAGCAAAAACTGAAATAGTTTCATGTCCATGTTGAACATTGTGGGCCCAGCATTGTGCTTCTTAGTGCTCTCTGAGCTTGATTGTTTTCTTGTAGGCGTTTCATTATGCAAACTGGGTAACATTATCAGCTCTAGTTTGATGAACAATGAAACGTCTGCAACAAAACAACCAAACTCAGAGAGTGCCAAGAACCCTCTCATTTTGACCCTGAACTACAAATATTCTCCTTTATTGACCTGATTTCTTTTCAAAGGTTAGGGAGATGTCCAGCATATATAAGCCATGCTACATTTGGCCAATGCTCTCTGAGCTTGGTTGATTTTTTTTGCAGATGTTTCATTACCCAAACTAAGTAACATCATCAGTGATAGTTTGTTGAACACTGAAACATCTGCAAGAAAGCAACCAAGCTCAGGAAACACCAAGGACTCCTGATTTCAACTCTGAGCTACAAATATTCTCCTTTATTGTGCCCCTTGTCATCACAAAGAACACTGTGGACACCAAACTGAGTCCCAGATCAATCACCTTTGTAGAATAGTCTCCCAGCACCACCTTCTGGATATAGACTGCAAGGAAATTGACTGTCACATGGTGCCCCAAGACCTGATCCTGCCAGATATAGAAATGGTGTAGGGCAGGGCTGTCCAACCTTGGCAACTTTAAGACTTGTGGACTTCAACTCCCAGAATTCCTCAGCCAGCAAAGCTGGCTGAGGAATTCTGGGAGTGAAGTCCACAAGTCTTAAAGTTGCCAAGGTTGGACACCCCTGGTGTAGGGTTTCCTGATTGAGCAGGGGGTTGGACTAAATGACCTCCAAGGTCCCTTCCAACTCTGTTATTCTATTAGGTAGTGCAGAAGAAAACCTAGGCTGTTGGTATCAAAAACTGCTGAGAAACCAAGAGATATTAGGCAGGGCCCATTTCCCTCCTCACACGAAACCAGCTTCTGACAACAGGTCATCCAATATTTGGGTATTATGCTGATTGTGGGCCAAGAAAATCGGCATTTTTTTTTCAGCTATGATGTTTTCACCTTCTAAAGAATGTCCCATTTAAGATGGGTGTATAATTGGGCAGTTCTCCCTATACAAAATTAAGCTGCACTGGGGAAAAGGCTCTGTGTCCTTATTTGGTCTTCATTGAATCAAAGTGGTACTTGTTGGAATCTGATGAATTCAGTCCAGATAAAATCTCAACTCAGAATAAGGACTCACCTGGAAGGGGGGGCACCCTCTGAGAATGCTTGGGACTTTTGTCCTGTTTCCCTCCCCCCTTCAAAATTTACACGCACAGGTACAGACACTTCTTCCCCATTGCAAAGTTTCAGGGAGGAAGTAAGTCAACAAAGAGATCGTTGCAGGCAAACAGAACCAGTCTTTCCATTTTTAATGGAAATGATCCAGCAGATCACTGGAGATTTTACGGAGCCCTCCCCCAAAAGCTTATGGCTGGAGGAATAAGAAGGTACTAGAAAAATACCCCCAGCCCCAAACAGGCCACATCTTTTTTACTTTTGCCATGAGGAGGTTAATAGAAAGCTTTCGAGTTTCATATTTCTGGCCCTTAGGTCCACGCCCCAAATGAATCAGGATTCAAATAATGCCTATTTCAAAACTTTTATTTAATGAGGCATTTTCCTTGTTTTGTTTGCCTTGTTTTAAATGTGGTTTGAGACACCCTTCTTTTTGGCATCCTTCATTCCTCCCCCCTTCACTCCTCCCTTGAACGAGAGGCTCTGATCTGCAAAGGTATAAAGTTACCCTAGCCTTTCAGATATATTAGATATATTTATTTGAGCCAACTGCGTTGGGTTTTGCAATATGTCAATAAACCCAGATCAAACGACAACCCGTTTCCTTTGTGTGTTTTTCCTCCCCCAACGCACCACCTCCCGAGGTCCCTGGTTGTGACTCGTTTTTTGGCAGGGTTTGGCTTTTCCAAAGCAAAGCAACAAGGTTTTTAAAAGGAGCGTGGGGACGTGGGGTAGGAGTTGGGGGGGGGAGGACGGAAATCTGTCAAATTTGCAAATTCAGCTCAATCGGGCAATAACTTCGTTGGCCTGAGAAGATTTCATCCAAGCAGGAAGGGCGAAAAAGAGGAGGGAGATCTCCAAGGAATGCAGTGAGGGGTGTGTGGGTGTGAATGTAATTGTGGAATATTTTTGCTACCCCCTCCTCCCCGAAGATTGCTGCCCTTTGCAAACCAAAGTAAAAACATTGTTCTTTATCTGATCAATTAAGGATGTTGCATGAACAGGGCTGGTATTTGATTTCACTTTTTTTTTGTAATAATACAGGCATTTTGCCCTGAATAAGATAAAGAGACCTTCCCTAATGCAGTGTTTCTCAACCTTGGCAACTTTAAGACGGGTGGATTTCAACATCCAGAATTCCCCAGCCAGCAAAGCTGGCTGGGGAATTCTGGGAGTTGAAGTCCACCCGTCTTAAAGTTGCCAAGGTTGAAAAACACTGCTTTAATGAGAGACAATGGGATGCAATCTTGCTCAAATTTACCTGCAATCTCGACACAGCTCCAACGGTTAGGTGACCTAGACATCAGTATTTGAACATAGATCCTTTTTAATGTTTATATTTTATTGTGTTTTGCTAATGTAGGTGAAGTACGACTATATATTACCAGTCCATGTTTGATATGTTCATACGCTAAATAAATAAATACATCTACACAGACCTTTTCTTTCTCTCTCCTGAATGGCCCTTGTAAAGTCTGATTTAACAGTTGAAAGGGGAAGATAATCCCGGAATTTGTCCCTTCTAAGCCATGAATTTCATGAATTCAATCAGAGAAGTCAAGTCTCTGGGCTTTCTCTCAAATACTCCTGTTTCTTTAGCCTTTGTTTTCCGTAGATTCCCAAACAAACAAACAAATAATGGAAAGAAGGAATTAAGCTGGCAAGATGAGGTAGAGAGAGAATCAAGGACAGGGAGCCCTTGACTTAACTCTCACAATTGGGACCAGAACTTCTGTTGTTAAGCATGGCAATCACTAAGTGAGTTGTGCCCCATTTTAGGAGATTATTTTTTGCCATGCCAAAAAAAAAATAAATAAATCACTGAAGTTAAGTGAATCTTACAGTTATGAAATTTTGATCACGTGACTCTTGGGGCGTGCTGCAACTGCTCTAATGACAAAACTATTCTTATGTCGGGTGTATTGTGTGGGCCAAGTGGCTGTCAGTCTGAATTCTGAAGTCCCACAAGATCTTGAATTTTTCATTCCTGAGAACCTTCTCAACTGGATGTTCTCAGTAGTTGTTACTATACTCAAATCCAAACTTTTGGCACAGTTTCCAGTGAATGATTTTAGCAACTCGGTTATGGTGGTCTAGGTAGTCAGTTTGTGAAATTTTGTTGCATCCACTGATTATATGGTAAACTGTTTCCTCTTTCTCATTACAGAGGCAGCATTTGCTGTTGGTGGTGACATGCTGAATCTTTGCCTTCATGCAACTTGTGGCTAAGGCTTGTTCTTGAGCAGCCAAAATAAAGCCTTCAGTTTCTTTTTTCAGTATTCCTGATTTTAGCCAATTTCAAGTAAGCTTTTGGTCAGCTTTGCCTTCAATACTTTTCAGGTATTGGCCATGCATAGCTTTACTTTTCCAATTTTCAATTCGCTTCTCAATTACTTCTTTTTTGTATTCAGCTTATTATTGTTGTTGTTGTAATTTACAATTAGACTCACAGTCAAACACAGCTGAAAATTTGATCATTCAAGTTTTACCCAAGGACCTAAGAATGATTAAGGTGGTGTCTGGGGATATGGATAGCCCCAAATATTATTTTGCTGTAACATTGGGAGATTCAGATCCTATAAGTTCAAAATTTCCAAATATTGAGGGAATTCTTTAGGAATTGCTCCAAGGGCTCCAAACATCATTGGTATAACACCAGATTCCTTTTTCTGTAACTGTATTATTGTTGGTTACACAGTCATCCAAGTGATTAGTGTCGATTTGGCCTTTTTGTCCACCTATTGAGTCCTTCTCGAGCGTTTTATTATTAGATACACAATGTTAGGGATAACATTGGTTACCTAACTTAGTTTGGCTAAATATAATATATGTTAGTTAGTTTAAATGTGTGTGTCACTTTAAACTGTAAGCCAAGTATTTGGGTGCGGTTGTAAATCGCCATAAGAGGGAGCAAGAGAGCTCACTGTTCGCCGGCTTTTACTGGAATGCTGACAGAGAAGGATTGATGGTGATTACTGCGTGCGTTTGCTGAGAGAAGAAAAGAAGGCTTGAATTTGCTTCATATCTCTGACTGCAAAGAGATACATCATTGGACTGATTGTTTGTGAGTTGAACGACCTATTTTCTACACTGGACTTTGCAAACTGAATAACCCTCGGACTGTCTGAACTTAGTGTATGACATATGGACTGCTTTGACTATGCTATAACTCTTGCTGGAATAAAAAACTATTTAATTGCACAGTGTATCTGTCTTACTGATTGTAAAGCTACAACAACGCTTTATCTCACACACACTCTCTGTCTGCTAGACTGCCGTTGCACGTTCTGCTAGGGTGTTGTATCCCTAACACACAACAAGGGGAAATTGCAGCGAAGATGAAGTAAAAGGTATCGCTCTCCCTCACTGAATGTCTGGTGAAGATTCAGGAGTTCCTGGGACTACTAAACAACAGCAGATTGGAAGACATCTGGATCTGGAGAAGAACTTCCTTCCAGAAGGATGGGGCTATTACAAAGAAATTGTGTTTCTGGTATCCCACTAATGACATTGTTTAATCAAAGGAACCTGCAGGATTGAATCAGCCAGGCAAATGGTTGGTATTTCAGGTGCTTTTAAATGCCCCAAATTCCAGGAGATCCTGCTCAGATCTTTCTCCCCTGACATCTTCTTGGCCTCCTGCTACATGGTGGTGCCAAGAAATGAACCTGAATCTTATCTTTGCAACCAAGGTGGGTCCTCCACTAGCCTGCAACACCTCTTCTCCGCCCAAGCCAGGCAATGTGTGGAATGCCATCTCCACACACTTCTGAGTTCAGAAGTCATGTTGCTTTTAGAAATGCACTTTGGGACGAATGGACTCTGAATGGTGCAGGTGTATGAACAGATTTCCAGAAAAATTGCAAACTACAGGAACTATTTGCCCTTCAGTTTGAAATGCAGACAACACAGACTCATCCCTAACAGCCTGCACCTGTCTTTAGCAGTCACGGACAGAAAACATTCTGCAACCAAGAAGGCTCCACACCCACTTGCACTACTCAGGTGACCCTGAGGACATAAATAAACCTCCAAGTGGCCTCAACGACCTTCTAAAAGAATGCAAATGATCAGCAGTCTGCAAGGAATGTATAAATCCTTCCATTCCCCACATAATACAAATAAAACATCTTTTTTGAGAATAGCATGATCCCGGGTTATCACTTCTCCATACAGACACAGACTCAATTTCATATTCATCTTTGTGTTCTATTCCATATCTTATTACTATTTTAACATTTTCTCCATAATTTTCCCCTCCCTTGGTTTTCTCAACTTTATTTTTAATTATCTCATATCTAAATTCAATTATATATCTTTTTCTAAGTTTCAATGTCTTTCTAATCATTATATTTATACTTTTCTGTCTGTCCTGTTTCAATTTCATATTGTCTTTTCTCATTAAACAAATTTTCCCCTGTAGTTACTAATTGGAGTATGACACCTTTATATCTTTTAATTTTATCCATTCAACTCTTATTTAAACTTCAATTTATGCCTTTAAAATTATAACATTCAGTATAGTACATAACTTCTAGTCGAATTTTGCTTGGTACATTCTTAAAATACATTCTTAAAATACACACTATACATACATACATACATACATACATACATACGAAAATAAAACACTCATTCCATTCTAATTCAATTCTATCATTAATATTAGTTAGAATCTTAATGTCTTTAACATTTCTTTTCAATTGAATATCATACTTCCTTGGGAACGCTTATAAACTTTCCATAATTAATTCTTTTTTTCATATTTTTCTTCACTTATATTTTTATAAATCATTAATAATAATTAAAATGTTCCCAACCTTTCCTAATTTCATTCTCTCATTCTCTTTATTTGATTTATTTATTAACAAACATTCCGCTGCATTACCATAAGTATTTTATCCATCATTTTAATCATACATTGTTTCATATTTTCTAAAATTATTTCTATTTCTAATATAACAATACTATCTTATGTACCTTTGCAGAATCCCCTTTTCAATTAAATTTTATCTCTAAATAGGCTTATACTTTCAATCCTTATACATTTTCCCTGTTTCTCTATATCTTGTTTCTGTCTTTTATAACTTCTTTTCCTTTCCTTCTTCCCCCTCTTCTTCTCCCTCCCCTTTTTGCCCCCTTGTTTCTCTCTTCTGTTATCCTCTCTTCTGTTGCTTCCTAATATTGTAATTATTTTTCAAACTATTTTTTTTGGTTGTTTTTTCAAATCTTAAACTTTTCACTCTCTTTCTCCCCTTTCCTCCCCCCACCCCAGAAAGTTACTTGATCATTAAAGATGGCTTCTTCTTTGTCCCGACCTTCTTGTTCTACAAGCGTTTCTTGTTGTTTCCCATAGTTCCAGATCTCCATTTTAAAAAATTGAAATATGAAGCCAAAAGAACCTCTTCCTTCTTGTGCATCTTCTTTCTGTTTTTTAAGTTCCATTTTCAGTTCTTCTAAAAGTGATGTCATTTTAAACACTTTTAAACAACCACCCGATTGATTTTAGTCATTTAAATCCAATAGCTAACAATCCAAAAATCACCAAGTAATCCAAATAATCCAAAGCTATTTCTCTTGCTTCTTTTTTTCCACTTTCTCTTCCTGGGGTTCTATTGTTTTGTTACAAAGTTTCAGTTAGAATGTATCTTTTAGGAATCTTGTTAAGGTTTCACTGTAAGTTCCTTTTAGTTCCAGGAAGTCTCCTCCATTTTTCCAGATCCCGCCCTTTTATTCTTTCCTTTTCTCTCCTTTCCCGCTTTTAAAGGTTTTTGAGTATCCAAAAGTCTTTATTATCCCTTTGACATTTTATTTTCAGCTTAAATGCCTATTGATGTCAAACTGGATTTTTGTCAATTTCTTACTTAAATCTCTTAGCTGTCAGTATAAGGAAAGGAAGAAAAAAAAAAGCCAAATCCTTTCCCTTCCCTCTCTCCTTCACTGCTTCAAAATCTTCTTTGGGGAGTTCCCAGATTATATTTTAAATGCAGGTACGAAAGTCCGGCAAGATTTTAGAACAAGAACATGGAACAATAGAGTTGGAAGGGATCTTGAAGGTCTTCTAGTCCACCCCCCTGCTTGAGCAGGAGATCCTACCTCATTTCAGACAAAAGGTTGTCCAGTCTCTTTTTGAAAGCCTCCAGTGGTGGAGCACCCGTAACTTCTGAAGGCAAGCCGTTCTACTGATTAATTGATTCCAACCACTGTTTCTTGTCTTGCCTTTCAGTGCTTTGGAAAATAATGTGACCCCCTCATCCTTCAGGAAGCCCCTCAAATATTGAAACAGTGCTATCATGTCCCCCTTAGTCCTTCTTTTTATTAGTCCAGACATACCCAAATTCCTGTAACTGTTCTTCATATATTTTAGCCTCCAGCCCCTAATAATCTGAGTTGCTATTCTTTGCACCCTTTCCAGAGTCTCAACATCTTTTTTTGTATTGTGGTAACCACAACTGGATGTAGTATTCCAAGTGTGGCCTTACTAAGGCTTTGTAAAGCGGTACTAGCACTTCATGTAATCTTAGTTCTGTCAAGATCATTATTATCTATCTATTATTTTGTCTATAAGTTTGAAGATAATTAAGGACGCAGCATGGAAGAATCACCAAGAGTCATTCTAGATTTTGAACCTGACACTCAAAATGATGCAATGGTATTATCATTTATTTTTTATAGACATTCTTTAGCAAAGTTCCCCCAAAATAATACGATGGAGTTAAAAGAACTCCAGCAACTAAACTCTTTTCTATTTAGAGCTAACATAGCCCTGGTACATTGCCCTGGGTGTTATCTGGCTTTCTTTATAATAACCTTCTAATGACCCTAAATGGGTGATTGATCTTTTCATTAATAATTGAAAAACTTGTACAGGGAGCCTTTGGCTTGCAACCCCATTGTTTAGAATAGAATAGAAGAACAGAGTTGGAAGATCCTAACCTTGGAGGTCTTCTAGTCCAACCCTCTGCTTAGAATAGAATAGAATAGAATAGAATAGAATAGAATAGAATAGAATAGAATAGAATAGAATAGAATAGAATAGAATAGAATAGAATAGAATAGAACAGAATAGAACAGAATAGAACAGAATAGAAAATATGGAATGGAATGGAAATAGAATAGAATAGAATAGAATAGAATAGAATAGAATAGAATAGAATAGAATAGAATAGAATAGAATAGAATAGAATTCTTTATTGGCTAAGTGTGATTGGACACATAAGTAATTTGTCTTGGTGCAAATGCTCTCAGTGTACATAAAAAGAAAAGATACATTCATCAAGAGTCAAGAATCATCAGGTACAACACTTAATAATAGTCATAGGGTACAATAAGCAATCAAATCATACTAGGAAACAGTCAATATAAATCATAAGGATATAAGTGACAAAGTTACAGTCATACAGTCACAAGTGGGAGGGGATGGGTGATAAGGAGTGATGAAAAGATTAATAGTAATAGTAGTGCAGACTTTGTAAATAGTTGGACAGTGTTGAGGGAATTATTTGTTTAGCAGAGTGATGGCTCTCAGGAAAAAACTCCTTTTGTCTAGTTGTTCTGTTGTGCAGTGCCCCATAGCGCCGTTTTGAGAGAAGGAGTTGAAACAGTTTTTGTCTGGGATGTGAGGGGTCTGTAAATATTTTCACAGACCTCCTTTTGACTTGTGCAGTATACAGGTCCTAAATGGAAGGCAGGTTGGCAGCAATTGTTTTTTCTGCAGTCCTAATTACTCTCTGAAGTCTGTGTCTGTCCTGTTGGCTTGCAGAACCCAACCAGTTATAGAGGTGCAGATGACAGGCTCAATAATTCCTCTGTAGAACTGTATCAGCAGCTCCTTGGGCAATTTCCTTCGGCAGGAAACCCTATACCAATTCAGACAAATGGTTGTCCAATCTCTTCTTAAAAACTGGAGAATTCACAACTTCTGGATGCAAGTTGTTCCAATGATTAATTGTTCTGTCAAGAAATTTCTTAGTTCTAGATTGCTTCTCTCCTGGATTAGCTTCCACCCATTGTTTCTTGCCCTGCCCTCAAGTGTTTTGGAGAATAGCTTGACTCCCTCTTGTTTCTGGCGGCCCCTCAGATATCAGAACACTGCTATCATGTCACCCTAGTCCTTCTTTTCATTAAACTAGACATACTCAATTTCAGCAACCGTTCTTCATATGTTTTAGCCTCCAGTCCCCTAATCATCTTTGTTGCTCTTCTCTGCACTCTTTCTAGACTCTCAACATCTTTTTAGTACCATTCAAAGCTCCAATGGCACTGAAAAAAGCGTGCTACCACCGTTTTCCATACGACTTTTGTCGCATCTCCATGGTCGCATGATCAAAATTCAGACAATGTTGACATAACAGGTTTAAACTGGTTATTAAATGAACCCACCTGCTGAGCTCACACAATACTTTGGACTATAAATGATTCAGAGGAATTGGTGATAGGCCACAAAAAAGCTCACCAAGTTTAGCACTAACCAAACTTAGCATGTTGTTAAAAAAACATTTGGGAGGGTTTCATATGAGCTGGTTAAGTATATGGTGTGAACACAGCCGGTATTAACTGGAGGGAGAAATATATTGGATTGGCAGCTTGGAAGTTTTTGAACCAATCCCTTGTATTCACAGAATACTCTTCACTCAATTAATTAACAAGCTAACAGTTGCAGCTGGCTAAGGGGAAAAAAAACAGGCAGTTGGTCTGCCGTTCATGCATATTTTACAACAGTTCATATTTCAAGAGCTCTGCCAATAATTCAAGAGCACCATCCATGATTAATATAATAGCTCCTTGCATTTTTCCCCCTCGTTCTTAAACTTTTAAAATATATCGGGTTGTGAAATGTTAAATTGCTATGTTGGAAAACAAGAGGTCGCGTTAACCATTAGGAGTTAGCCATTTGTTTTTTGTTTTTTGTTTTTTTTAAAAAAAACCTTGCTTAATAATTACAATGAAATGATGCTAATGGTAATTTATGAGCTGTATTTGCACAGACTAATAAATAGGGTAGAGCATGGGGTGTCAAACTTGATTTCATTGAGGGCCGCATCCAGGTTGTGTTTGACCTCAGGGGCCCGAGGAGGGTATGGCCAGGGTGTGTGTGTGGCCAGCATGAGGTCACTAGTGTTGGGGATGGGGTACCTGTGATGGCCTGAGCTTTCTGCCAGAGAAAATGGGTTCCTGAGCTCCGTTTTTGGCTGCAATGGCCTCCTGCAACCCTCTGCCAGTCAAAATGGAGCTCGGGAGGGCTGCATGTGGCCCTGACAAGCTCTGTTTTTGCTGGCAGAGACACTGCGGGCCAGTTCTTCGCTATTTCCAGGGCGGACCCATCACGCAGGCTAGTATGATTTCCTAGTATGATTTGATTGCTTATTGTACCCTATGACTATCATTAAGTGTTGTACCTGATGATTCTTGACTCTTGACGAATGTATCTTTTCTTTTTATGTATACTGAGAACATTTGCACCAAGACAAATTCTTTGTGTGTCCAACCTCACTTGGCCAATAAAGAATTCTATCCTACTCTACTCTACTCTACTCTACTCTACTCTACTCTACTCTACTCTACTCTACTCTACTCTACTCCACTCCACTCCACTCCACTCCACTCCACTCCATTCCATTCCAGTTTCTATTCTATTCTATTCTATTCTATTCTATTCTATTCTATTCTATTCTATTCTATTCTATTCTATTCCATTCTATTCTATTCTATTTTCCTTTCCATTCCATTCCATTGTATATTCTATTCTATTCTATTCTATTCTATTCTATTCTATTCTATTCTATTCTATTCTATTCTATTCTATTCTATTCTATTCCATTCCATTCCATTCCATTTGCTATTCTATTCTATTCTATTCTATTCTATTCTATTCTATTCTATTCTATTCTATTCTATTCTATTCTATTCTATTCCATTCCATTCCATTCCATTCCATTCCATTTATTCTATTCTATTCTATTCTATTCTATTCTATTCTATTCTATTCTATTCTATTCTATTCTATTCTATTCTATTCTATAAACCAGAGGAATGGCTTTCCCTGGAAATGGTAGGTATTCCAGACAAACGGTGGTCCAATCTTTTCTTAAAAACCTCCAGTGTTGGGAGAATTTGGAATGTTGTTTGGAATATTGAAATGGCAATCATTCAAAGAAAGGGAAAAGATTCTCAAACACTGGAAATTTTTAAGAAAAGACTGAACAGCCATGTGTTTGAAATGATTAGGGTTTCTGCTTGAGCAGGGGGTTGGACTAAAAGAACTCTAAAGTCCCTTTCAACTCTTCCTGTCTGTTAGGACAGTTCTCACCAGAGGTGGTATTCAGCAGGTTCTGACCAGTTCTGGAGAACGGGTGGCGGAAATTTTGAGTAGTTCGGAGAACTGGCAAATCCCACCTCTGACTGGCCCCACCCCCATCTCTTCTCTGCCTCCCATTGAGTCCCAGCTGATCAGCTGGGTCTCCTTTGGTTGCCCTGCA
This sequence comes from Notechis scutatus, assembly GCF_049901735.1. Taxonomy (NCBI): domain Eukaryota; kingdom Metazoa; phylum Chordata; class Lepidosauria; order Squamata; family Elapidae; genus Notechis; species Notechis scutatus. The sequence continues at coordinate 161,312,159 of NC_142012.1, read as the reverse complement.
CAGGAGAACGGAGCTGGAAAGCAGTAACCTTCCCCTGCCACGCCCACCAAGCCAAGCCAACAGAAGCAATCGTAAAAATTTGCAGTAACCTTCCCCTGCCACGCCCACCAAGCCAAGCCAACAGAAGCAATCGTAAAAATTTTTGAATCCCACCACTGGTTCCCGCTATCGGGAAATTTCTCCTTAATTCTAGGTTGGATTTTTCTTTGATAACCTTCCATCCATTGATTTGCCAAAGCATTGATTGGTGATAAAAAAAAATCTCCTCATTTTTTTTTGCTTAGTTAAAAACAAACCCCTCCCCTTGACTCCCAACACATTTATAGCAGTCTCTGGACACATGCAGTGGTGAGAAATTCTAGTCTTTCTTCATAACAATTGGCACAGTTGTCATAATTTTGTTGTCATTTTTCTCCACCTCGACTCTTTTGCTTCTAGGATGACCTCAAGCAACTTGCACGCACAGGAAGAGAAGGGGGCAAAAGGAAAATAGCAGCAAGAGAGCCTGCCATAAAAAGGCATCCCAAGACATCAGATACCGTAGGAGGAACTAGACTCCCGTTGGAAATATAATAGGAAGGACAAGGATTATTTGCAGGACTTCCCAGGCATGACGTAGATTTAAACTGTTTGGACCATACATTGGCTTTTGGGGTTTCCCCCCCCTCCTAGATCAGTGGTTCTCAACCTGTGGGTCATGACCCCTTTGGGGTTCAAATGACCCTTTCACAAGGGTCGCCTAAGACCATCAGAAAACACATATTTTCGACGGTCTTAGGAACCGAGCCCAAATTTTATAGTTGGGGGTCACCACAACATGAGAAACTGTATTAAAGGGTCGCGGCATTAGGAAGGTTGAGAACCACTGTCCTAGATGAATACCAAACTTAGACTGGTAGCAATTGGTCCATCTCTAGATTCAGATTACAAGGCAACAACTGCTTCAGAAAAAAAAGAGGCCCACAGTTATCAACATCCAGCAGCCACATTCTGAGGAATCGTATAGGATTTTTCTTCTTAGCTTGAACATTCTGTCACGAGGCATCATGAGAAGCAGGGATGGGGTGCTACCGGTTCACCCTGGTTCGCGCGAACCGGTTGTTAATTTTATGGCTGGTTCGGTGAATTGGCAAATCCCACCCCTGGCTAGCCCTGCCCACCCCATCCTGCCCCTCCCAGGAGTCCCCCACGTGACCCGTTTTGGATCCCATGTAAGGGATGGCAGTGCAGAGGCTTGGGAAAGACAAAAAACAGGCCTCCCACAGGCTCTGGAAGGCTGGAAACAGGCTCATTTTCGGCCTCTGGAGAGCCTCCGGAGCCTGAGGAGGCCATTTTCGCTCTCCCAGAGACTCGAGAAAAGCCTCGGGAGCCTGGGGAGGGCAAAAACACCCCTCAGCTGTGGTGCAGGAGGCAGGCTAAGCCACACCCACCATGGCTATACCCACTCAGCAACTGGGCAGAGAACCGGTTGCTAGATTTTTTGAAGCCCACCCCTGATGAGAAGAAGGTGCCTTGCTAGGGAAGTGAGACCTGTTATCCAAGCAATCACCATTCCCAAGGGACATCGGGCCACATGCTCTCAGCTCGGCCTATCTCACCGTTTTGGTATTGCGTGGGATGGAAACAAAAATATCAGCAGCGGAAAATCCGTGCGGTCTGCCTTAGAGTTCCTCACTTGAACAGCACAATGCAAATCTGATCAACCAAGCCGTGCAAATGAAAATCACCCTTTTGCAATTAATCAGCGGGAATCTGATAGCACCTTTCCAACAACTGTTATTGCAAGGGATAAGCCTTTGAGAGCTTGCAGCTACAGTACGATATTAAAACTAACGAAAACAAAAACAAACAAACGGGGAGAGGTTCTGCCTCATGCCTTCCCTTGCAAATTAATGGAAGGCACCTTGACTGCTAAGGGCTGGGGAGAGGACTGTGCAATGAAAAACCAAACATTCACACCCAGCCTTTGAATGTTGCATAAGTAACAAAGTTTACCCCACCTATGAGAATAGATCTGTAATACTCTTTGCCTGGGAAAGAACATCGAAAGCAAATTCTGCTTCCTGGTTCGAAGGAAAATCCACTAGATGATTACTGGAAGTTTCTCCCCAGTTCTCGATCCCTCCATGGCCCACTAGATACACTGGGGAAGATCACAAGCAGGGACAACTGTGTTTCCTGTGATAACAGAAGTAGTCAAGAGCTATCAAGTTGGACAACCATCGATAGCTTAATCCCACCCATGGGTTTTCCGGTATGCATCTAAACGGTCCATCCCTCCTTGCCATGGATGATTGCAAAATATAATTTGTCTACCACACTTGACACTCCACTCCCTTCATTGTTGATATCCAGTGTGTTACCAGTTTCTGGAGAATTTGCTGGATGTTTTGTTTCATTTTCTCAAGTTGATTGCCCAATTTGGCCCCAAATGTCAACTCAATTGTGGATTTAAAAATCAGAAACCAATAAGATTACTTTCCTGCTGCTATCTGCTGACCACAGATGTCAACAAAGCTACAGAGAGATAACAGAATAATAGAGCTGGTCAGGCAGCATATCCTATATCATTTCAGACAAATGGCTACCCACTCTCTTCTTAAGAACCTCCAATGTTAGACCATTCACAACTTCTGGAGGCAAGTTGTTCCACTGATTAATTGTTCCCACTGTTAGAAAATTTCTACTTAGTTCTAGGCTGCTTCTCTCCTTGATTAGTTTTTGTTGGAATTCATTGTTGGAATGCATTTCTATGCAACAACTACAGTATTCTTGGATGGGAAGTGAAATGTCTTCCAAATAAAAAAACAACAACAACAAAGTCCAGTGGCCTCCTGAAAAAGCACCTTTGGAACAACTACAGTAGTGTCCAACCAGTAGAGGGCAGTATTTACAAGTTTGAATCTATGGTGTATACTCTATGCTCTTTTGTTCTGATTAGAGTTTCCTGTCTCCTGTTAAAGTTATTTAGTTGAGTAGTAAAGCACATGGTGACTGTACTTGTTTTTGCTCTGTGTGGTACTTTATATAAACAGAAATTCTAACAGTTTCGATCCATGCTTTTGTAGAACTCAATCTGGCTTTTCAGTGCAGCAGACTAACAAGAACTCTTTGCATCGGTCAGTCAGTTGCTAAGCCGGTGGATTCAATGCTAAGCTGGTGGACAGATAAGGAAAGTACAGAGAATCCTTGACTTACATGATTTGTTTAGTGACTGTTCGAAATTAGACCAGCACTGAACAAAGGGACATATGATAGTTTTTCACACTTATGACCTTTGCAGAATCCCCATGGTCACATGATAAAAATTTGGGCACTTGGCAACTGGCCTGTATTTACCATAGTTGAACTGTGCTGGGGTTATGTGATCATCATTTGTAACCAACTCACTTAACAACTGTCTTGCGTAGCAATGAAAATTTTGCAGCCGTAAGTTGAGGACTGCCTGTAATAGTGATATCAGTCATTGTTATTATTGTTTGAAGTTTAAAAAAATAAACAGTTTTAACAGAATAACAGAGTTGGAAGGGACCTTGGAGATCTTCTAGTCCAACCCCCTGCTCAGGCAGGAACAACTGTATCATTTCACATAAATCGTTCTCCAACATCTTTTTAACAACTTCCAGTGTTGGAGCATTCACAACTTCTAGAGGCAAGTTGTTCCACTGATTAATTGTTCTCTCTGTCAGGAAATTTCTCCTTAGTTCTAGATTGCTCCTCTCCTCGATTAGTTTCCATCCATTGCTTCTTGTCCTGCCTTCAGGTGCTTTGGAGAATAGCTGGACTCCCTCTTTTCTTTGTGGCACCCCTCAGATATTCAAACTCTGCAATCATGTCCTCACTAGTCTTTCTTTTCATTAAGCCGGACATACACAATCCCTGCAACCTATCTTCATATGTTTTAGTCTCCAGTCTCTGTGTTTGGACTCCTTTTTGGGGGATAAAACCTTCCTGCGTAAGCCATGCATTGACTTCCTTTGGCATTTGCACCCAACAATGTCTGTTTCTGTCTAGCCACATTCTGTAAAGTTTTATAATTTCCTGGCTGGAAACTAGTGCAGGAGTGGGAGGACGAAGGAATCAGTGTCAGCAAAGAGAGGGAGCTGAGGCCAACAAAGGAAGAGCAGAGGAAAGAAACTACTTGGTGAGAATCATTACTTCAGTAGGCCCTGCCTTTCTCCTGCAACCGGGGAGAGGGTGATTTCTGTCATCCTATGTAGGAATTTCTTTCTGGTTACAATTAGAGTAGTTCTTGACTTACAACCATCCATGTAATGACCAGTTGAAGTTATCACAGTGCTGAAGAAAGTAGCTTACAACTGGTGCCTGCAGTTAACTGTCCGCCCTGAAGCTGGTCTGATCGAGGGCATTTTGAGACTTCAGAACTGGAACACTGGATAAGAGGGACAGGGATGGGGGAATAGAGGTAGTTGGGGGATTGTAGCCCAAACCAAATACTTTTTCTTGGGAACCAAGGACAGTCCTGCAGGTGCTCAGAATAAGGGGATTGGAGTCACCTAGCAACTGGACAGTATCCTGATTGGACCATGTGACTGACTGTTTTGAGAAAGTGAAAAACGTTTACTTTTAATTAGGTGAAAACCGCAGGAATAGTCAGAGTTGGTTTTCACCAGCCTGTGCCAATATGACATATCCAATAAACTTATTCTTTGAGGAATCTACTGAAACCCTGAAGAAAGTGGCTTACGACTGGTCCTTGCACTTAACACTGTTGCAACATCCTTGCAGCTATGTGTCAGAGTGTGGACAGTGTGACTATGTGAGACAAGCAAATACAGCAAACAGAGGTTTGCATTTTAAATAGTATATACAAAGAATATATACACACATGTTCTTTAGTCAGACCTCAAACAGCAATCAGCAATTTACAGCATGGAAGCTCATATGGAGAGAGAGAGAAAGAGAGAGAGAGAGATGCCCCAACAGGGCCTCTTCTTATTAGAGACTCTTAAAGTGATATCAGCCCCAAAACCTTGCTGACTCATTCCCAGCATTACACCATCGTAGAAGCTGGTCAGCTCTTAAATCATCATCACTATGGGATCACAATCCAGGCTTGGCTTATAACCAATCCTTGTATTTACAATGGTTACCGCATTCTGCAGGGGGTGGGGGTCATGTGATCACCATTTGCAACCTTCCCAACCAGCTTCCAACAAGCAAAATCTATGTGAGAAGCTCGATTTGCTTAACAACCATATGATCCCCTTAACAACCATGGGGGAAAAAAGACTGTAAAAAACCAGGTGTGGTTATGTGATGACTCGCTTAACGATTGCTTCCTTGAGCCATGGACACCCATGAGGACTGTCCATAAACTTCCTTAGCTTATCCCAATCTAAAAATTAAAAATTTGCCTTGGCTGGTTATTTTCTTGCAAGTCTGAAGAGGAGAGCCAGACTAACATTAGTCCTTATTGTTGGGGACAATGTCTATTTCAGGAGAAGAATAGGACCATAAAATTAATTCTACACCCAGTGTGGTATATCTAGTAGATATAAACAGGAAGGCAGGGGGGAAAAAACCACCCTAATTCTTGGCATGGTTATTGCATTGGTTAGAAATTTCATAAATATCCTAACAACTGAGGCTGAATGCAGGCTGACAATATTGTGGATTTGAATTCTGAGTAACTGCACAGAATGTGTGCTTATTTAAGATAAAATAGAATTGTCAGTCTGGTGTGAGCAGTTAGCTTAATCTTTGAATAATGCATGAAGCAGACCACCATGCGTACCTGGTTGGTTTGTTCATAGCTTCTTATATGAGCAGCAGTTGTATTATGTGAACCCAACGAAACCAATTGAGAAGTCCAGAATATTTCACAAGAAGAGTTCTCACCCTCACTAGAAACTTGCCACCAGACTATTAGAACAGAAAACCTCGCTTGTCAGGTATAAAAACTCATTGAATGTCCTACCTCAATTCTTAGCTCAACCAAACAACACAAGGCCCGCAAACCAAAGTAACGCAAACGTGCAGGAACCAGCAAAGGTGGGGCCCACCCGACCGGTCCCCCAACCCCAACTTTCCGCGTCACGCCCCCCCTCCAAGAGGGGAAGACCAACGCCTACCGCCCTCATTCTTCTTCTTTTTCCCTCCTATTCACAACTCCTTCTTTTCTCAATTGCAAATAATAAAAAATTAAAATAAAAACTTGGGTTTGGGGTTCACCCTTCAACAGATTCAGCAGTCCATTTGCATTTTGAAGACAGTGAAGGCCGCATTTTGGACAGAGAACAGCTGGTTTGAAAGAGGGATCAAAGAGGCATCTATGATCAAATTGAGCAGCCCTTTCTCAACAGAGGGGGAGGGATATGGTATCATCTATCTCCAGTCTACAACACAGTCACTTCAGCACTTCACACCCATTTGCACACTCAGCTCCACACCCATCCAAGAAGCTTCTTCAGCTTCACACCCATTTGCAGCACTCAGGTGACCCTGAGGACACAGATAAATCTCCAATTGGCCTCAACAACAATCTAAAAGAATGCAAATGATCAGCAGCCTGCAAGGAATATATAAATCCTTCCATTCCTCACTATCCTATCAAAGCTGAAGAAGCTCCTTGGATGAGAAGTGAAAAGTCTTCAAAGAAAAAAACAAGTAAGTCCAGAAAAAGCACCTTTGGGACAACCATGACCTGAATGGCTGAGGATCTCCAAAAACTTTGCTTTTAGAAAGAGCATTATATTCTTAAGACAACCAGCCTGGGTCTGCACCGCTCCTGGAGGTTACTATAGGGAAACAAAGATATTATGTGTGCTCTAGTAGTGTTCTGGATTTTCAAACCCTAGATGTGAAGGCCTCAACCTTTCCAGCCTCTATAGTTGCTGTCTCTGAGGCTCAGGATCACAGTTTATGGAGCTTCCTCTGGTGTCCAACTTGGAGACCTTCTGAGGAACAGAGCCTCATAAATCCTTGCATTTCCCACCATCCAGTCAGAAGAAGTTTCTTCAATGAGAAGCAAAACGTCTTCAAAGAAAAAAACAAGAAAATCTAGTTGCCTCTTAGAAAAAGCACCTTTGGAACAATCATGACCTGGATGACGGAGAATCTCAGTAAACATTGAACATTCAACGTTTGTCTGAATGCGACCAACAAACCACCAATGTCCAATCCAACCAATTATAATACGGATTATCTTGGAGACATTGAACTTCAGGGAGAGTAACCATTGTTAAAGCAAAAACCTGAATTCCATTCCAACAAATTGGTCTCCAGTTTCAACACTCAATTCTTTGACTAGGCTAAAATCGATGTGGAACAGATGGGCCTCTCTCATTTCAGGGAAGATGAGGATATTTGCAAGCAGTTGTCTAGGAGTCTCCACAGGCCCTTCCCCCAAAAGTCAATGTAGGTAATTCTCAATTTAAAACCATTGGTTTAATCACCATTCAAAGTTACAATGGCGCTGAAAAAAACTTACAATCAGTCCTCACACTTATGACCGTTGCAGCAGCCCCTCCACAGTTATGTGATTAAAACTTGGGTGCTTGGCAACGAGCAATGGTTTATGATGGTTGCAGTTGTAGGAAGGCACCCTCCCCAGATTAAAATGTTCCTTATTCTTAATATTAAAAAGAGGCAGGATAGAATATTTCCCCAAAGGAGAAATGGAGAAACTTGTTCTTAAAGGCAGAAAGCAGCCCCAGTCTTCCTGCCATAGGAAAACAGCCTCAAGTAGAAGAGACTGGTCTTTTGGAATGGAGATTTTATACCTATTAAGAAAGACTGGGCCAATCTATTCATAAACAATATGCACAGAAGTTTGGAGCTGATGGGATTAATATCTACATTCCCCTCACCCAAATTCTAAGGACAGGACAGGTCCTTTAGGACATAATAGGATTTACCCACCACCATTAGAATAACAAATGACAAAAAGGCTCATCACATTGCACACTCCCCTGGTGCATCTCAATCACCAAACACCAGAACTCTATAAAAATCCATCCACTCACTCAGCCATTTTGTCAGCCACCCCAAAAACCTTCTGCTGTCACTGAAGTTTCTGGCATCCAAGCAAACAGAGACCTTCTTTCCTTGTAGCCAGCCTCCAATGATTTTTTTTCCCCTCCTGGCTTGGAACCAGACTGGATTTTTCTTCCTACAGTGTCTTAGGTTTCTGGGATTGTGGTTTGAAACTTTCCTAGGGAGCTTCTGACAAGCAAAGTCAATGTTGAAAGCCAAATTCACTTAATGTAAGCCTGATTCACTTAACAAATGTAGTGTTTTGCTTAACAACCACGGCAAAAAGGTCATCAAATGGGCATGACTCACTTAACAACTGCCCTGCAGAAATGTTGGGCTTAGTTGTGGTTGTACATTGAGGACTAACCAGTATGGTGACCATAAAGGACAGACCTTCAATCTAATGTCTGTGGCCACTATGCTGACTTTCTTGATACCACATCCTTCCTCCGCACTCATGGTATGTTCCAGCCTTTTCCAACTTGCTAAATCAAGGATGAAAGCCAGGGTAAACCAACTTGCACAGGAGGGGGATTTCAGGGAAAAGCATCCATTCTGCTGCCAAATCCACCCCAACTCTCATTTAGAGCCAGAGGGCATTACAGGTCACGTTTCAGAAGACCAGGCTGCCCCCAATTCACACCATTCCCCCAAAAAGAAGGAAGGGTGTGTGTATGTGTGTGTGTTTGTGTTTGTGTTTGTGAGGGGAGATTCCAGTGTCATAAACCTTGCATTAGTGCCTCTAAGAGCTGTTCTGTCACAAGGTCTTCCTTCCAGGTCAAACTTCGTGACACTTTTATTATTCGTGGAAAATGGAGTCCTGGCTGGATCTTTGGATCATCCATCACTGTTAGGTATAACATTGATACCAAATATGGTTTGGGTGAATAAATATATAAAACTTAGATATCATGGTTTAAGTGCTTATCACTTTAAGCACAATGCAGCAGGCAATTAGCCGATTAAGGGTGCGGTTAGAAGTTACAATATAAGGAAGCATTAGAAGCTGGAAAGCTTACTGTGAGTCTGCTGTCTGTAGCTCTTACTGTGATCTGGCTGTCTGACTGTAACTGGCTGTAACTGACTGTAACTGTGTGCTGCTGCGACTAACTGTGATTACTGACTGTGAGTGCCTGTGACTGAACTGTTATTGTTTGCTACTGTTTGCTGAATATCCAGCGTTTGTTTCTCTGGAGAGTGAAACCGGAGGAGGAGAAGATATCTTTATCGGCTGATAAAGATATTGCAAGGACTCTTAACTTGGACTATACTAGTGAGTCTTACTGGATGGAAATACTGTGAATGACTTAATGGACTGAATGAAAATGCTTAAACTCTAACTGGATTAAAAACTATTTAAACTACAAACAGTGTTTGTGTTCAGTGTGTGTATACTCTGGGGCCCTTCCACTCTCGTTTGGCTGCCTGGCTTGACTACTGCTGCAATACTCTGCTAGGGGTTAATCTCAAACCCTAACATTGGTTATGGGCCCAGCAGCATAGTCTAACTAACCAGGATATAGCAGAGAGAGTTGGTGTGAGTTGCACATTACTGTAAAAACAAACTGTTTTAATTAGTTTAAAATAGTCAAAATATCTGAAGAGCAATGGCACAAGTAAATTTGTCACAACTGTCCATGATATCCAGGCTGGATGGAACAAACTATGTTTCATGGTCAATGAAATGTAGTTTACTTCTACGAAGAGAAGGATTGTGGGACATTATAGCAAACCCACCAGATGTGAGTAGCTGGGATCCTGCTAATGATGATGATAACGAAAAGTTACGAGACTTTAAACTGAAGAATGAGCAGGCTTTATGCATCATAGGACTGACTCTCTGTGATCAGCAGCTTGTCCATATTCGTGGAGAAAGAAAATGCTGCAAACTGCTGGGAGAACCTCAGGAAGATTTATGTTCGGGACAGTGTAGGAGCACATATAAATCTTACACGGAAGCTTTTTCGAACGCATCTTCAGAGGAATGGAGATATGTTAGTTCATTTAAACTGTATGAAGAGCATTTTTCAAGATTTGCAAGAAAAAGAGCTTATATTTAATGAACTGCAACAAGTCTACATAATATTATCTTCATTAGATCAAAGCTATGATGACTATGTGACTTCGTTAGAGGTATTGCCAAAAGAAAGCCTCTCATTAACCGAGATTACAGGCAGGCTACTAGAAGAAGCCAGAAGAAGGCGTGATAGTGACGAGCTGAGAGAAGATAAGAAAGAAGAGAAATTATCTTCAAAGTTTGAAAGAAACCAGCAAAGCAAAGTAAAGCACCCGGAAGAAGAGAATTTATCTTCAACGGCATACACAATTAAAAAGTGTTTTAATTGTGGAGGCAGAGGACATTTGGCAAGGTTCTGCAAAAAGAGAAAAAGCCAGAATGTAAAAAGCCAAAGAAAGCATTTGAACTAGCCACGTTTAGCAACTCTGATGTGAAGAATAATTTATGGGTGGTTGACAGTGGCGCATCCCACTGCATCACAAGAGATAAGACAAAATTTATAAAAATGTCTACAAGCTCTCAACATATATCTCTTGCTAACGGCTGGAACCTGAAAGCGAAAGGTCAAGGTTTTGCACGTTGTCCGTACATAAACCAGGATATAAAATGTTGTATGTACCGCAACTAAAGTTTAATTTGCTTTCAGTAAGGGTATTAGATAAATTAGGTTATGTAATTACTTTTAAGGATAATAATTGCATAATTGAAAAAGATAACAAAAGGGTAACTGCAGCTTTAAATGGAACATTATATGTATTAGATAATAGTAAGAAAGGGGAGGCTCAGACTGTATTTAATAATATAAAGCCTCATGATGAATGTATCCATTTATTGCATAGGCGTTTGGGGCATGTAAATTTTAAAATGCTAAAACGTACAGTTGAGTTATCTGAAGGAATAAGGTTAAAACCTTGTGATAAATATTTGCGTTGTAATGTTTGCTGTGAAGATAAGAGCAAAGTATTGCCTGCAAATAGGCTAAATGGTTTCAAAACAAAAGAACCTTTAGAAGTAGTATTTGCAGACATAATAGGTCCAAAGAAACCCAGTATGGGGGTGCTAGATATATACTGAGCATTATGGACCATTATTCTAGATATGGGTTTTGCTATTTAATGAAAAGCAAAACTGAAACATATCAACATTTTTTTCAATTGGCTTAGGTTTGCTGAAAGAAAGTCTAAACGGCAACTGATAACCCTGGTGACAGATAATGGTACGGAATTTATTAATAACAAATTCCAGAACAGACTTAAAGTAGCTGGAATAGAGCATAAGAAGTCTGCTCCATACAGGCCAGAACATAATGCTTTTATTGAAAGAAGAGGCCAAACACTACAGGCAATGGTTAGAACAATGTTAAATGATTCTGGGTTACCTGATTCTTTGTGGGGAGGCTACAATGTGTGCTAATAACATATTGAACAACGTTGTTAATACAACAACAGGTGAAATACCATTCACCAGATGGCATGGCTGGAAACCTGATCTAAGTTACCTGCACACATTTGGTGCACCAGCATGGGTGCATATTCCTGCACAACTCAGAAAAAAAGGGCAACATAGAGCTAAAAGATTTTTCTTCGTTGGTTATCAGGCAAACCATAGGGCATATAGATTTTGGGAGAAAGGCACATCTAAAGTGTTATGTAGTGCTAGTGCCCAATTTCTAGAACATGAAGGATGGGAGAAATTAGAACAGGATGCCAATAAAGATGTAATTATTGAATCCTATAGAAATCCCATTAGTTATCCCTGTAACTTTAAAAATAAAGTAAAGAGACAAATACAGGATCAAATAGTGCCCATAAAGGAAGAAACAGATTCAATAGCTGAACAGGATGAGGAAGATGAACAGGTAGTAGTTCAACAAAGTCCTCCTGTAAGCCCTGTAATTCCCAGAAGAACTACACGTGTATCTAGACCGCCTGATAGGTACCAGGCTAACACAGTGTGCCAGATTAATGAAGTTCCTAATTCTGTTGAAGAAATTAAAAAGTATCCTAATAAGGAAAAAGAAAAATGGTATGCAGCAATGAATAAGGAACTGAATTCATTAAGTGATATGAAGGTGTATGAAAATGCCAAATTACCTGTAGGAAAGAAATCCATTGGCTGCAAATGGATATTTAAGGTAAAAATAGATAAGGATGGTAATTTAATCCATAAGGCAAGGTTAGTAGCCCAAGGTTTTAGGCAGAATGCTAATGACTATGATGAGGTGTTTGCACCTAGTCTTAAAGCAGCAACCTTGAGGGCAGCTTTAGTGTGGGCAGCTAGTAAAAACTATATAGTTAACCATTTAGATGTGGAAACTGCTTACTTGCACGCTCCATTAAAACATATTATTTATATGAAAAAACCTATTGGTATTAAAAGTGAAAGTAAGAATAATAATGATTGTTGGTTGTTAAAGAAAAGCCTCTATGGTCTTAAACAATCAGGCTATGAATGGAACCAGTATATTGTAAAGGAACTAGAAAATATAGGATTTAAAGCTGGTTTAGCCGATCCATGTCTGTTTAAAAGGGAGAAAAATGGGAAAGTATCATTATTATTACTATTCACAGATGATATTGCTTTGATAACTGAAACTAATGATGAAGCAAATAAAATAATAGCATCATTAGGAAAGAGAATAAAGATCAAGCAATTAGGGGAGATAAAGAAGTATCTCGGTTTGAATATAAAGAAAACACGGAAAGGTTTTAAGATATCTCAGGAAGATAAGATAAGCAAATTGCTAAAAGATTACAAGATGGAGCTTTGTAAGCCAGCTAAAACTCCAATGAGTCAGGAGTTTAGCAACACTGATGTACAAAGCCCTGAGTTTGATAAGGTGATTTATCAATCTTTAATTGGTAGTTTGAGTTATATTAGTAATTGGTCTAGACCAGATATATCGTACTGCGTGAATCAGTTGGCTAGATTCAATTCTGCACCATGTGAAAGACACTGGATTGCAGCTAAGAGGATATTAAGATATCTTAAAAGACAATGAATTATTCATTGTATTTAGAACCAAAGGGTGATTTAATTTTGAGTGCTTATGCAGATGCTAGCTTTGCATCAGAAAAAGACACTAGAAAGTCGACTTCAGGAACAGCCATAATGCTGGGTAAGACATTAATAGGCTGGAAGTCAATAAGACAACAGCATATAAGTTTGTCTACTATGGAGGCAGAATTCTCCTGTTTATCATTGTTATGTACAGAGTTAATAATGTATAAACAAATGTTAATTGATATAGGTATAACTGTAGATTATCCTATAATTATACATGAAGATAATCAGGCAGCAATTCAAATGGCCACAAATATTGAGTAAAAACAAGGAGCAAGCATACAGATCTAAGATACCTAAACGTGAGACAATCTGTAAGAAGTAAGATGATTCAGCTAGAGTACTGTATGTCGGAGGACAATTTAGCTGATAATTTTACTAAAGCCCAAGGTGCCAGTAAGCACCAGGAGAGTTGTGAAAAATATGGGATAAGATTGTAAAGGTATTATATATTTATTTCACCCAAAAGGGGAGTATGTTAGGTATAACATTGATACCAAATATGGTTTGGGTGAATAAATATATAAAACTTAGATATCATGGTTTAAGTGCTTATCACTTTAAGCACAATGCAGCAGGCAATTAGCCGATTAAGGGTGCGGTTAGAAGTTACAATATAAGGAAGCATTAGAAGCTGGAAAGCTTACTGTGAGTCTGCTGTCTGTAGCTCTTACTGTGATCTGGCTGTCTGACTGTAACTGGCTGTAACTGACTGTAACTGTGTGCTGCTGCGACTAACTGTGATTACTGACTGTGAGTGCCTGTGACTGAACTGTTATTGTTTGCTACTGTTTGCTGAATATCCAGCGTTGTTTCTCTGGAGAGTGAAACCGGAGGAGGAGAAGATATCTTTATCGGCTGATAAAGATATTGCAAGGACTCTTAACTTGGACTATACTAGTGAGTCTTACTGGATGGAAATACTGTGAATGACTTAATGGACTGAATGAAAATGCTTAAACTCTAACTGGATTAAAAACTATTTAAACTACAAACAGTGTTTGTGTTCAGTGTGTGTATACTCTGGGGCCCTTCCACTCTCGTTTGGCTGCCTGGCTTGACTACTGCTGCAATACTCTGCTAGGGGTTAATCTCCAAACCCTAACAATCACAGAGTTGTCAAATGTTCACACATATACAGAGAGAGACAGAGAGACAGAAAAGGTGGTGGGGGAAGAGAGACCAGAAAGAGAGAGGGAGAAAGGAGAAAGAGGGAGGGGAACAGAGAGAGGGGAAGAGAAGAGTGAAAAAGGGAGGGAGAGAAAGAGAGAAAAAAGAGAGGGAGAGAGAGGGTGAAAGGGAGGGAGGCAGAGAGAGAGAGGGAGGGAGGGGGAGAGAGAAAGAGAAAGAGAGAAACCAGAGCATAATTTAGTTTTGGAAAAATGAGGATTGGTTGTTCGATATCTGGAAAAGATATTATGGAAATAACTTCAGCATCTTCTGATCTACAGCCTCTTCAACAAGAGTGTCTGTGCATGTCTTGATGGAAAAATTCCGCCTTTAGCATTTTTTAAAAATACATTTCTTTATTTATTCGATTTCTATAGCTGCCCATCTCTGGCCAAGTAACTCTGGGCAGCTTACATTTCTAAAACTATAAAACAGTTAAAAACCATCGAACAGTAAAAATATCCAACAAAGTAAATACATTCAGCAGCTGAGATAGTTAATCAATCAGGGATGGGTTGCTACTGAACTGGTTCTCCCCTGTTCAGGCAAACCAGTAGCTAGTTTTATGGCCAGTTTGGTGAACTGGCAGATTCCACCCCTGGCTGGCCCTGCCCACCCTGCCCTGTCCCTCCCAGGAGTCCCCATGTGGCCTGTTTGGATGCCAGGTAAGTGCAGGGCCTATGCGCAGGCTTGGAGAGGACGAAAAATGGAGCTCCTGGAGGCTCCGGAAACGGGCCCGTTTTCGGCCTCCGGCGGGCCTCCAGAGCCTGGGGGACGCTGTTTTTGCCCCCCTGGAGGCTCGAGAAAAACCTCCGGAGCCTGGGGGGGGGGGGGGCGAAAATGGCCTCCCTGCCATGGTGCAGGAGGACAATTAGGCCACGCCCACCCAGCAACCAGACAGAGAACCGGTTGCTGATATTTTTGAAGACCACCTCTGTAATCAAGTAACAGTCAAGCCAAGAAACCGGAGCCTGAACCCATTCAGAACCCCAGGCCTGGATGCATGTAGCCAAGTTTTTAAAGTCTTACACAAAGCCAGCAGGGTTGAGGCTGTTTTTTACCTCTGAGGGGAGAAGATTGTACAAAGCAGGGGCCACAGCAGAGAAGCTCTACCTGCTAGTCCAGGGGTCTCTAACCTTGGCAACTTTAAGGCTTGTGGACTTCAAGCCCTCTGGGAGTTGAAGTCCACAAGTCTTAAAGTTGCTGAGGTTGGAGACCCCTGTTCTAGTCACTGCCGGTCAACATTCTTTGGACGACGGGATCTGCAGAACTTCCAGTCCTCTGGATCAAATTGGATGGGTAGGGACTCTTAGGGGAAAAAAAAAAAAAAACAGTCCCTCAGGGAACCTGGTCCCAAGCCATGACTTTTTAAAGCATAGGACTAGACAACTCAGGTAGTTCTCAGCTCACAACAGTTCCTTCCTTCGAAGTTACAACAGCACTGAAAAAAAGTGACAATCGGGAGGCTGTGAGTTGGATCCTAGGTAGTGGCAGTTATTTCTCTTTCTGGGCACAAGGAGAATATATCTGCTGAAACAAACTCTGCATTGGAGACAAGAAGGGCATCCGGCCAGTAAACACTCAGCTCCATCCAGTTGCCCAAGACTCCACCCCGCAGGGGATTGTGGGATAGTTAAATGAAGATAATGATACATATACATGTACACACACACACAATATATATATATATATATATATATATATATATATATATATATATATATATATATATATATATATATATATATATGTGTGTGTGTGTGTGTGTGTGTGTGTGTGTGTGTGTGTGTGTGTGTGTATAAAATATAATATATAGTATAAGGTATATAGTATAAGGTATATAGTATAAGGTATATATATATGTGTGTGTGTGTATAAAATATAGTATATAGTATAACGTATATAGTATAAGGTATATATATATGTGTGTGTGTGTATAAAATATAATATATAGTATAAGGTATATAGTATAAGGTATATATATATGTGTGTGTGTATAAAATATAGTATATAGTATAAGGTATATAATATAAGGTATATAGTATAAGGTATATGTGTGTGTGTGTATGTGTGTGTGTGTGAGCATGTGTGTATGTATCTCCAAACTGTTTCATTTAACATTAAAACAAAACATCATTAAAAAAAAGGATTATTGGAGCATGCAGAGGCTAAATTAAGTCATGAGATGAAAGAGCTGACATTCAGTTCTGAATATTTTAGTCGTGCTGTATTATAGGTTAATTCTAATTCACAATTTGATATCCCAGAAATGCAAACAGTGCAATGCTGATGATAACTTCCTTTTGTCTCCTCTTCTCCTCCGGGCTATACGTGGCTCAACTATGCCGGTGGAGAGCATCATGTCATAATGGTATCCCTTTCTGGATAAGCAGCTTCACAGCCACAGCCCGTTTTTTTAAAAAGGCTTCCTATAAGAATATGGTTGGCAGGGGATAAGCGAAATGAAAGACGAATTAAGGATGGCCTGCCAGAGTAACAGACAGCAAATGCAAAAACTAATATGCATATTTGCAGAGCAATCCGACTCTCGTTTAAAAAAGAGAAACATCCATGGGCCCAGCAGGAAGAAACAAAAGAGGACTAAGAATAGAATAGAATAGAATAACAGAGTTGGAAGGGACCTTGGAGGTTTTTTAGTCCAGGAAAACCTACACCAGTTGTGGTTAACCTTTTTGGCACCGAGTGCCGAAATGGAAGCGCACACACGCCGAAAAGGCACTGAGTGCCAAAACGCGCTCCCAGGAACTGGAGTAGTAACTCCCAGTGTGTGCATGAGCACCGGCCACTTGGTCTTCCAGCTTCTAATACACATACATGTGTGAAGACCAGCTGTCTGTCATGTGCATGTATGTTAGAAACTGGCCAGCTGCATGTGCACCGGCCAGCTGAACTTTCTGTGCGCATGTGCATTAGAAACAGAGACACTAGCTGGTTTCGTCGCCCAGCTGGTCTTTGCACACGCATGCACACTAGAAACCGGAAGACCAGAAGGCTGGCATGCATGTGTGCCCCACGAGCTGCTCTTCCAGTTTCCTGCACTCCTGCGTGTGCAAAGGCCAGCTGGCCAGCATGCATGCACGTGCCAGAGCCCAAAAGAGCAACGGGCGATGGCTAGTGTGCCTGGAGAGATGGCTCTGCGTGCCACTTCTGGCATGCGTGGCATAGGTTTGTCATCACAAAAAAACACCACAACCCAGAGGCTTTTGTATACTGGTAGTCCTTGACTTACAGCCCTTCACTTACTAACTGTTTGAAGCTACTATGGCACTGAAAAAAGTGACTTACAACTGATTCTCATACCAGCTTCCATCGGAGGTTCCCTGCCGTCATGTGATCAAAATTCAGGTGTTTGGCAACCAGCTTGTATTTATGATGGTTGCAGCCTCCCAGGGTCGTGGGGTCGTTATTTGCGATCTTCCCAACTGGCTTCTGGCAAGCAAACTCAATAGAGGAAGCCTGATTCTCTTAACGACGCATGACTCATTCTTCACATTCCGGACATAAACTGTTTCAACTCCTACCCTCAAAGCAACGCTATAGAGCACTGCACACCAGAACAACCAGACACAGGGACAGTTTTTATCCCAAATGCCATCACTCTGCCAAACAAATCATTCCCTCAACACTGTCCAACTTTTTACAAAGCCTGCACTAATATTATTGTTAATCTTCTCATCCCTCCTTATCACCCATCCCCTCCCACTTGTGACTGTATGACTGTAACTTCGTTGCTTGTATCCTTACGATTTATGTTGACTGTTTCCTAGTATGATTTGATTGCTTATTATACCCTATGACTATCATTAAGTGTTGTACCTGATGATTCTTGATGTATATATCTTTCCTTTTATGTATACAGAGAGCATTTGCACCAAGACAAATTCCTTGTGTATCCAACCACACTTGGCCAATAAAAGAATTCTATTCTATTCTATTCTATTCTATTCTATTCTATTCTATTCTATTCTATTCTATTCTATTCTATTCTATTCTATTCTATTCTATTCTTCTTCTTCTTCTTCTTCTTCTTCTTCTTCTTCTTCTTCTTCTTCTTCTTCTTCTTCTTCTTCTTCTTCTTCTTCTTCTTCTTCTTCTTCTTCTTCTTCTCCTCCTCCTCCTCCTCCTCCTCCTCCTCCTTCTTCTTCTTCTGATGTGATTGCTTATTGTACCCTATGACTATTATTAAGTGTTGAACCTTATGATTCTTGACAAATGTATCTTTTATTTTATGTACACTGAGAGCATTTGCACCAAGACAAATTCCTTGTGTATCCAATCACACTTGGCCAATAAAAGAATTCTATCAACCGCATTAACTGATTCATTAACAACCGTCGAGGAAAAAAGGTCATAAAAATCACACACAACTCCCTTAACAATGCCTTGCTTAGCAATCTTTATAGAAATGGCTTGTTCATATTGTTATGAAAAAGCAAAATGTTGTGATGTGACGTTAACACCTTATTTCACTGCAACAGAGAGAGTTGTAAGTTGGTGCTTCTTTTTCTTTTCTTTTCTTTTCTTTTTTTTACCTTTCCTTACCACTCTTTCCCTTCACCCCGTCCCCACCACCGATTTTCTATTTACTTTGAATTTTGTATTTTATAATACTTTATAATTCAGTAAAAATGTTGACAGTAAAAAAACAATGCCTTGCTTAGCAAAGAGTTTCCATCACTCTCCCATAAGCAAGCAGCATCCTCTAAGCCAGCGATGGCGAACCTTTTTGTTGGGGTGTGCCGAAAGTGTGTGACAGAGAGATAGCGCGTGTGTGCGCGTGCCAGCACCCACAATGCAATGTGCCCCACACCCCCGTGCATGCACACACAACACTCCCGCCCTGCCCCTTATCTGCACTGCACATGTGGGCACCTCCCAGCTGATTTTCAGCCCATTTGAGGCCATTTTGCCCTTCCGGAGGCTTGAGGGAAGCCTCTGCAGCCTTGGGAGGCCGAAAAACGGGCCTGTTTTTCGGCCTCCCGAGGCCGCAAAGGCTTCTCTCAAACCTCCGGGAGGGCAAAAACAGCCTCAAATGGGCTCCAGAGACCCTCCGGAGGCTGAAAATGGTATTCTGGTATTTCCTGAAAGCCCATTTTTCGGCCTCCTGAGGCTACAGAAGGTTCCCTCTAGCCTCGGGGCGGCTGAAAAAGGCCTCAAATGGGCCGAAAATCAGCTGGGAGGTGTGCAGGTAAGTTTGGCTGGGGCTCTCACGCCCACAGAAATGGCTCTGCGCGCCACCTGAGGCAGACATGCCATAGGTTCTCCATCACAGCTCTAAGCCCTTTCTGAGTTTCTCGGTTTTAATGGATTCTTTTTTTTTCCACATGGTTTTGTTGCTAGCAATTTTCATAACAGTCTCAGGTTTCTGAGAAGTTCCATGCTTGCCACTTGCAGAGTGTTATAAAAATCCAACAACAACAACTATACAGTTGTGTAAGATAAATAAGAAAGACAGCAAAGCGGAGGCCTTTCCAGAATGACGGTGGGATTACCCGCCCAGATAAGCACGTATAGAATAGCACCCTGTTCAGGTTAGAATCACTTTAACCGTATTGAAAGCTTATGGTTGTCTACAACAGATTGGTATCTGCAAAGCAACTCACTTCATGAAACTGGGGAGGAGGAAAACTCTCCGCAGCAGTTTGGTCTGCCGTGATTTTCATTCCTTGGCAACGGGGTGGAAAAAGCCACCAATAGTTTTGCTCTGAAAAGAGGAGGAAACAGACATAGGTAAGAAAGAGGACACACCTTTTGGACGAGGAGTTTTGGTCTTTCGGGGAATCTCAGAAGGAAGGAGCAAGAGGTCAAGAGATATAGCTTGGAATAAGAATAGTTAGTTCTCTAGTTATCAGATTGACTGCAGCAAGGAGAAAAATCACAGCTCACGACTCCTTCAGGTAACATATTTCAAAATTCAGAAAAAGGGCTGAAGGATCTCTTTTAATTCCTCTTGCAAGATGCCTGGCCACACCACAATAAAGCCAATGATATACAGGTAATCTTTGGCCTATGACTACAATTGAGCCCCAAACTGGAGGCATAGAATCAAAATTACGTGAAGTATTAGTACCCCTTTATAAAGCCTTAGTAAGGCCACACCTGGAATACTGTATCTAGTTTTGGTCACCACATTACAAAAGAGATGTTGAGACTTTGAGAAAAGTGCAAAGAAGAGCAACTAAGAAGATTAAAGGCATGGAGGCTAAAACAGGGGTCGCCAACCTTTTGGACTTCAAGGACCACCAAATTCATAATTTAAATTCCCGCGGACCAGAGACCCTGGGAAAATCCCCCAAAAAATCTGCTGGAAAATTCCCCATCCCATTTTCCTACCGATCAATCATTCTTTATTTGGAATTGCAGGATACCATCTCCAGCTCCATTCTTAGGAGGAGAGAGACTTTTGGCTTCATGCAAGGAAAACAGCAGAAGCAGCAGAAGTCTTTCTTTCTCTCCCCCAAACTCCGCCAGAAATGAGTCTTTTCCGGCGCAGCCTCTTGGAGCAGGATGACTTGCAGGATCCCAAAGACTCATTTCTGGCAGAGTTTGGGGGAGAGAAAGAAAGACTTTTGCTGCTTTCCTTGCATGCAGCCAAAAGAAGCAGAAAGAAGCAGCTCCATGGCCAGGCAAGGCACGTGGGGCGAGTGGCCCTTTCCCCTCGCTACCTCATGTTGTTTGCAATGCAAGCACCACAAGCCTTGTGTTCCTGCGCAACCTGGATTAATTGCTTTAGGTGGTACTTTGGGGGTGACATTTCTCTGCGGATCACCAAAATTTTTTCGCGGACCACCAGTGGTCCCCAGCCCACTGGTTGGGGACCACTGGATTAAAACATATGAAGAATGGTTGCAGGAACTGGGTTTGGCCAGTCTAGAGAAATGAAGGAGGAGGGGTGACATGGTTCCAGTATTTAAGGGGCTGCCACAAAGAGGAGGGGCCCCCAACCCTCCTATCCTTTTGTAAGAGCCTAAAGACGTGGCTGTGCCACTTGGACTGGGGCCCCAATGAGGCAACAGCAAAATGGAGGTGGTTGATTGAGTAATAACAGACCCCACCCTCCCTCCCCCACTCCGCCCCCCACCCTCCCCATGTGTCCTTGGTTTTAATGTCGATTTAACACTTTTTAAAAATGTTTTTAATGTATGTTTAATTGTAAGCCACCTAGATTTACCTTACGGTATGATGGGCAGTCAGTCAATTAATTAATTAAAGAAAGAAAGAAATAACAGAAAGAAAGAAAGAAAGAAAGAAAGAAAGAAAGAAAGAAAGAAAGAAAGAAAGAAAGAAGAAAGAAAGAAGGAAGGAAGGAAGGAAGGAAGGAAGGAAGGAAGGAAGGAAGGAAGGAAGGAAGAAAAAGAAAGAAAGAAAGAAAGAAAGAAAGAAAGAAAGAAAAAGAAAGAAAGAAAGAAAGGAAGAAAGAAAGAAAGAAAGAAAGAAAGGAAGAAAGAGAAGGAAGGAAAGAAAAAAGAAAAAAGAAAGAAAGAAAGAAAGAAAGAAAGAAAGAAAGAAAGAAAGAAAGGAAGAAAGAAAGAAAGAAAGAAAGAAAGAAAGAAAGAAAGAAAGAAAGAAAGAAAGAAAGAAAGAAAGAAAGAAAGAGAAAGAAAGAAAGAAAGAAAGAAAGAAAGAAAGAGGAAAGAAAGGAAGAAAGAAAGGAAGGAAGGAAGGAAGGAAGGAAGGAAAGAAAGAAAGAAAGAAAGAAAGAAAGAAAGAAAGAAAGAAAGAAAGAAAGAAAGAAAAAAAGAAAGGAAAGAGGAAGAAAGAGAAGGAAGGAAAGAAAAAAGAAAGAAAGAAAGAAAAAAGAAAGAAAGAAAGAAAGAAAGAGAAGGAAAGAGAAAGAAAAAAGAAAGAAAGAAAGAAAGAAAGAAAGAAAGAAAGAAAGAAAGAAAGAAAGAAAGAAAAGAAAGAAAGAAAGAAAGAAAGAAAGAAAGAAAGAAAGAAAGAAAGGAAAGGAAAGGAAAGGAAAAAAAGAAAACGAAAGAGAAAAAGAAAAAATTCTAGTTTCTCAAACACTTGACTCGGTCATAAAATTTGAAAAAATTAAATAGTAATTTTATAGTAGCAGGATGCCGTCATTTTATAGTAATAGCATAAAACCTCTGAAATGTCCTCTGGGACAGCTGCAGTCATCATCCTAAAATTACTTCAAGTGCTTGGAAAAGATTTCTGCCATCTGCTTGTCATTGCTTCTGGAGAACCACCACACACACTCACTACAAAATACTAGACAAGCCTTCATTAGTATCTTACCAATGAAGTGATGGTGGAGATTCTCAGTCATCCAGATCATGGTTGTCCCAAAGGTGCTTTTTTTTGGAGAGGCAACTGGACTTTCTGATTTTTCTTTCGCTTCCCTGGTCATCACACCTGACAATTGGCTCATATTTATGACAGTTGCAGTCTCCCCGGCTCATGTGATCCCCTTTTGTGACCTTCGGATGAACCAAGTCGATGGAGAAGCCAACTGTCTCACTTAGCAACGGAAAGATTTGGCTCAATTATGGTGGTAAGGGGAGGACTACCTGGTATTTCTCAGGCTGCCTGTGCCTGGAACTAGGTAGCAGTTCTGAAAATCACGCAGGAATGAAGGAAAGGGTGACCTTTAGGTTTTCTGCCCATCAAAATATCCTTTAATGAAGAGAGAGCTGAGCTCGGAGGAGAAACAAGCACGTTTTTTTTCACTCCATGTTTAAATCAGGAGATAGAAATATTAGGAATGGGGCCACCTCTAAAATAATGGGTCAAAATTGAGCTCTCCTTTTGGCTGCCTGCTGCCAAGATGCTTCTGCCAAGGATGTTTGTTTACATCCAAAGAGGAGAAATCTCCCCGGTTTGCAAAGATTTGAAAGTCAAATGAGGCTTCGCTTGCATGCTGCAACTTGGAGATTTGACTTGGAAACTGTTTTCCTTCGGTGTAACAAGACTGAAGGAGAGAGGGGAGGGGGATTGGAAATTTCCATTGCAGAAGACCGAGGGAAATTTGGCACCGTGTCAAAAGCAACGGAAAGGCAAAGGGGCCAACAGCTGAAGAAAGCCCCCAGAGGAGACCCACCTTCATCTACTGAGCTTCCTTAGGTTGGAGAGCAGCCCATCCTGGAAACGATCTGGCATAAACGTCGAAACAATCCTAGTTCATGCGCCATCAAAGGAATATATTGTGGCCTCCAGCAAGCAGATTGCTTATCTACCCTATTTCGGGGGAGCACCGTTTCTAAGGGATGTCCTCCTGGCCTGGGTGGGGGAAGAGGCTGGGTCCTCTTCATAGATGGGGTGCTTCAAGGAAGACCCTTTGGTCTTTCCTACAAGGCAGGTGGCGGATAGAAGAACTTTACCACCCTTGTCTCTCGGCAGAATCATTACACACCATATTGGCAGTTCAGAGCTGAAGACTGGGGTCCCTTGGTACATTCTGAGCTTGCTTGTCTTCTTGCAGATGTTTCATTACCCAAATTAGGTAACATCAGGAGGAGCCTCTGTGGCGCAGTGGTTAGAGTGCAGTACTGCAACCTACTTCTGCTGCCTGCTGGCTGCCTACAATTTGGCAGTTCAAATCCCGCCAGGTTGACTCAGCCTTCCATCCTTCTGAGGTGGGTAAAACGAGGACCCAGATTGTTGGGGGCAGTAGGCTGACTCTGTAAACCACTTAGAGAGGGCTGGAAAGCACTATTTTATTTTTTATTTATTTATTTGATTTGCCAATTGTTTACAAGATAATAAGTATAAGTGTATACATAGTTGTGAATACATGAAATGGGTACATATAAGAAAAATAAAAGAAGAATAAGAGAAACAATAGGACAGGGACGGTAGGCACGTTGGTGCGCTTATGCACGCCCCCTACAGACCTCTTAGGAAAGGGGTGAGGTCAATAGTAGACATATATATATATAAAGCGGTATATAAGTCTAAGTGCTATTTCTATCAGGGATTGGATTCTACTGCTTTGGCCCTAAATGAATGGTTGTAAGCTGAGACCTATCTGAAGGAGATACTCAACGGCCATGGAGATCTTTATATGGATGTGGGGTGTCACACTGAAATATTTTTGCTGGAAAGCAAATGAGCTCCATTTTTTTTTCTAGCATAATCCTATTTCCTTCCTTCAAGGAAAGATTACTTGCTTGCTTGATAATTAATAAGTTGAGAATTTGAAGACTCTTGTCTTCATCCCCAAGTTCCTAGATATTCATTTAGTTCCTAATTGGGTCGGTTAAACACTTGGCTGCAAATGTTTATAGGAAAAAAAACAAAGCTTGATTGTTTTTGAATTTGGTTTACTAGTCGAGGCAAACAATTGGAAACAAGTCAGATAATCAGAGTTGGAAGGGACCTTGTAGGTCATCTAGTCCAACCCCCGCCCAAGCGGGAGACCCTATACCATTTCTGACAGATGGCAGTCCAATCTCTTCTTGAAAGTCTCAAGTGATGAAGCTCCCACAACTTCTGAGGGCAACTTCTGTTCCATTGGTTGATTGTTCTCACTGCCAGAAAGTTTCTCCTTATTTCCAGGTTAAATCTCTCCTTCTTTAGAGAGGAAATAAGGTTTATTTAATGGCTGCAGTTGTAGAAAAGGCTTAACTAGGGAATGATCTCTAGCAAATGCATTAATGTAGCATCCTAAGTTCAATTAGTATTAATTTTGATTGTAATTTAACATGATGTGTGAACTCAGTCTTATTGTTTATACAGGTAGGCCTTGATTTACAACAGTTCATTTAATGACCTTTCGATGGAGAACGACACTGAAAAAAGTGACATGACTGTTTTTTCACACTTACAACTGTTCCAGCATTCCCATGGTCACATGATCAAACCCCAGACGCTTGGCAACTGGCTCATATTATGACGGGTGCAATGTCCCAGGGTCAGGTGCGAGGGAAACCTTTACCTACGGTCGTAAGTCGAGGAGTACCTGTACTTCAAAGCTAGGGTTATCAGATCTGGGCTGCCATCCATGAAAATGACCACTAGATGGCAGCCAAGAGTCTTCGAGAAGCCTAACTCTTTGATGTCGCCTAGTGGTTGACTTGGTTATTGCAGCAAAGATCTGGTTAGCAAGATCTTTAGCAGGAAATGTGCTAAAATCCAGCAAGCCGGTTATGTGAATACAGCCATTGTGTTCCCGAGTGCCAGAGGGAGGCATTCATTCCATTTTAGACAAGCTGGACTCACGAGAAAGCAGATCCCACTTTTCAAGAGCAGAGAGGAAATCCGTCCGAGCAGTGTCAGGTGGCAAAGTGCAGGAGAAAGGGAGGCTGGGGGAGCAAGGCCAAGGGGCAACAGGAAGGGACTTGTGGCTGGGGGAGGGGAAGGGAGGCGGGAAGTAAAGGGACAGAGGCTGCATAGGGGATCCCCCCTGCCTCCAGCAGCTCATAGGGAAGCCAGTGCAGCGGGGCAAGCAGGAAAGGGGTTAAATCAGAGCCATGTGCAGAATTGCAGAGCTTCCTAGGATGGATTGGGTTTCAGCAGGACCAGATGTGAACTTGTGGCTGGAGGTGGGACTCTCTCTCTCTCTCTCTCTCTCTCTCTCTGTCCAGGCTGCAGCACAGGGGCCGCCAAGAGAGCCTCGGGTGATGGATCTCTTTGGCTGCTTGTGACTCTCATTCAATCAAGCCAGCCTCCTCCCAAGCAGCAGGCAGGAATCCATCAGACTGTTGCAGCTCATAAAAATGCCATTATATATCCCATCCCACCCACCCACCTGCTGGGCCAGGGCTTCCCTAAAGAGACTCCAGAGCAGGGGGTCTTCCAACTTGACAGCTTTAAGACTTGTGGACTTCAACTCCCAGAATTCCTCCTCCAGTCATGTTAGCTCGGGAATTCTGGGAATTGAAGTCCACAAGTCTTAAACTTGCCAAGTTTGAAAGACCCTTGCTGTAGTAGAGCATGGGTGTCCAACCTTGGCAACTTTTAAGACCTGTGGACTTCCAACTCCTATAATTCCCCAGCCAGCATAGCTTCTGTTCTCCCTGGCAAAACAAAAAAACAACAAAAAAAACCAACCCTGGATATTGCTTTTTGGAATCTAGGTTACGCATACAGGTTTAGGAGTTCCCCCCCTTGTGTATTTTCCCCAAAAAAACAAATTGAAAAGGTTTGAAACCCATCAAGGTAGTCTCCCATCCATCATTTTGGACCTGGAAAGCCATTCCACAGTTGTGAATTATTCTGGGATAAGTTGCAGACTAGTTAAAGCCTGGCCCTTAGGGATAGCTATGGTTGAGCTAAATAAACTTAGCTCATGCAGCTAAATAAACTTGACTTTTTAGCTCATGCAGCCTGCTAAGCTGCAGTACACGATTTACAAAGCACTGTAGCTGAACGTGCAACATGCTAAGCCAAAAGCCAACGCATCACATAAGAGGTTGGTACATTGTTCAGTTGGGCTTCTGTGAACTCCATGCTTTCCTTGCATGTTTCACCATGGAGAACAGAAACCAGGGAATTAGGGAGGGTGTCAAGCACAGGAAATGAGGTGCCAAAGCAGTTCATACGAATACAGGGTTATTCCATGCTGGTTCACTCTCTACAAGAATCTGAACTACTAACAGTCAAAGCAAATTGGCAGTAGATCAGCTCAACGGAATTCAAGTGGGCTGGACTTAAATCTCTTGTGGGTGCGACTCAAGACTGATGACACGCTTGACCCCTCCCTTGGGCTGATCCTGGTCATTTCCTATAGAAGGCTTGCCTTCTCAATCTCTTTGCAATTTGGACCACTAGTTGATTTTAAGGATGATTCCAGAGTCAAGCAATAAGGCCTTCCTTCCTTCCTTCCTTCCTTCCTTCCTTCCTTCCTTCCTTCCTTCCTTCCTTCCTTCCTTCCTTCCTTCCTTCCTTCCTTCCTTCCTTCCTTCCCTCCTTCCCTCCCTCCCTCCCTTCCTTTCAACTTTGGACAAGATTTTTCCTCCTCCTCCTCCTCTTCCCTCCTCCTTCCTCCCCCCTCCTCTTTTCAGCCAGGATAAACTAGTGGGCCTAATTGTGACTACAAGCTGGATCTTCCCACCGTTGTGCTTTTTGGAAGGTCCACTTGAAGCCCATCCTTCATCCTCAATGTGGATTGGGTCATTCTGATGACATCAGAAGGGAGGGTTAAACTCTTTGCTAAATTTCCCACCACGTGGCTAACCGAGAACGGTCAGCTTTGGGCCACACAACCCCTGGACTGCTTGCAGGCAAAGCTAACCCTCTATAATCCCACTGTTGGTTGAGTTATGATGCTCCCATGGCACCCTCGTCCCGGCCACACAAACGGAGATGTGTGCTGGTGCTAGGTGCGCCAACGAGCAACTGACAGGAGCTCCTCTGTATAAACGAGGAGGCAACCTCGCGCAAAGACCAGCCCTAGATTGGAAAGAGTCGATTGTTCCAGCGTTTTCCTTGTCCAAAAGGATCTGTGTATTAGGATAGACTGGAGCCATTCACAGGGAGGTGTGAGCGTACAAAATGTTTTGTCAACCCAAGCTGTATTCTAATTGAATCGCTCCAGCTCAGAAATTTCATCTAATTGCAAATTGGGTCTTTTGTCCTCTTAGTCAATTACCCTCACATCAAAGCCTGTTGAGATAAGTAGATTTGCCAGGATCCAATCTAGAGATCCCCTTTACACCTAAATTCAACTCTTCCTGAAAGACTTCAGGCAAAAGCAGTGTTGCATATTCTCTCCCTCTCCCTCTCTCTCTCTCTCTCTCTCTCTCCATATTTTCCTGCAAGCAGCTATGGCTATTAGATATACAGCAAAATAGGCAGAGATAGAATGAGCTACAGAACCGGGAAGAGGGCATTGGTTGCATTCTTTAATAGCGTCAAAAGACTGTCTCCATCTACATGTAGTCCTCAACTTGAGACCACCAAATTTCTGCTGCTCAGTGAGACAATAGTTAAGTGAGGTTGTTTGTGTTTACCCCATTCCTTGCCACAGCTGTTAAGGGAATCTCTGCAGTTGTCAAAGTCAGTTCACCCAGTTGTTAAGCGAATCATTGCTGTTGTTAATTTAGGAACACGGTTGTAAAGTGAATCTGGCTTTCCCCATTGATTTCGCTTGTCAGAAGGTCGCAAAAGGGAATCACGTGACCTCGGGACACTGCAACCCTCCTAAATAGAGAGTCAGTTGTCTGGATTTTGATCCCATGACCCTGGGAGATGCTGCCATGAATGTAAGCATGAAAAACTGGTCATCAGTCATTTTTTTCAGTGCCGTTCAAACTAAATGAACTGTCGTAAATCAAGGACTTACCTGTATCTGACACTGGGCAGTGGACATGAGTCACCCTATGCCAAGGAATAGCTCCAGGTTTAAAAGGACAATACGGATTACAATAAAAGGCAACAGCAAAGCTAATAGAAATAGAGTGCCTCCAAAGAAATAAAATTAGGACAGCTGAAATAAAATTATTTTTCCTGGAACCCTAGCGAGGGAGAGATCTTGTTTTGAATCCTTAGTGCACAAGACATCCAGCCTTGAACAGGGGTGGTATTCAAAAATCCCAGCAACCAGTTTGCTGCCCAGGTGATGGGTGGGTGTGGCCATGGTGGGTGTGGCCTACCAGAATTTCCTATTTCCAGCTTCCCCCGGGGCCTCTGGGAAGGCGAAAACAGCCTCCCCCGGGGTCTGGAGGCCTACCGGAAGCTGGAAATAGGTCTGTTTCCAAACTTCCGGAAGGCCCGTTTTTCTCCTCCCAGACCCTCCGCAAAGACCCTGCACTTATCTCCATCGAAAATAGGCCATGTGGAGACTCCTGGGAGGGGAGGGTCAGAGTGGGACGGGCCCGCCGATTGGTTGAAATAGTGGTTCGGTGAACCGGATGTAACTTTAACATCCGGTTCATCTGAACCAGTGCAAACCAGTAGAATCCTATCCCTGGCCTTGAACCCTTAGCCTGGGGCAAGAACGTGCTCTGAATCCTAACTGCGTGAGAGAGATTCACCACGAATCTTTCCTCCGTGGGAAACCTGGCTCACTTAGCCAGAAGACAGCATCAGGTCTGCAAATCGAATTAACGCTGGCTGCGCCAAACTCTGCAGTCCAATTTGATGTCAAGAATTGAGAGGGAGGTTGGCTGGATGTGCTCTAGGTAGGGCTGCCCTTGGAAAGCATCTGGAAGCTCCCGTTGGTCCAATATAGCAAAAGGACTTAGGCTTATTTACTGTACAGCGGAGGACCACAACCCTCGGGCTGTGAACCAGCCCCGGGCCGCAGCATGCTAGAAACCGGGCTGAGCAGAAGAATGAAATGTTTTGAGAAATATTTAAAAAGGCGGAATATTATATTTCCCCTAAAAGAAAAATAGAAATCTTAAGGGAGACAGAAACTCAGCCCCAGCTCCCTGCCCCCAGCAGATATTTTGTGCCCATTAACAAGGACTGGGCCAGCCTATCTACAAAAGCAAAGACCTTCAGCTCCAGGCTGATGGGATTAAGGCATGAACCTCCAGGACCTAATAGGATTGTCCATCAGTAGGGCTCACCACATGGTACAGTCACCTGGGGACATTGCATCACTCTCCAGGCTTCAGCCAAACTTGATTCAGACAAACATGACCTCACATGGCCCTGGGGGGAGTCTGACTACAGCCAATAGAATACATGTTCTTGCACAGGAACAGGAAGCTCAAGGGCAAGGGCCAATAACCCTCACTCTCCCCTCCATGTGGTCAGCTGCCCAGGACCTCAAACTCATGTGGTCCTGTTCATCAATAAACCATCTTTCCAATCAGCTTCCATGTTTCCAGTGTCTTTCTCCCTGCTTGGAACTGAACCCAGATGGATATTTCTTCCAACACAAGTGGAGCCCCATCTGTGGGATGCAGGCAGCATGGGAAAACATGCCCCCTCCGGTCTGTGGAAAAGCCTCTCTCCACAGAACCGGTCCCTGGTGTCCAAAAGGTCGGAGACCACTGCTGTGCAGCCCACTCTAACCAGTTTAGAGAGTAAGCATATTGCTCCTAACCATCTGGGTCCTCATTTTACCAACCTCGGAAGGATGGAAGGCTGAGTCAACCTTGAGTTGGTCAGGATTGGCAGAGTTAGCCTGCAATACTGCATTCTAACCACTGCACCATCCCAGCTCTTGCAGCGGCCTACATGGTTTTGTGCAAACCTAGGTTTGCACATATGTCACCTCTCCCGCGAGAGCTGCATTGGTTGCCAATTTGCTTCTGGGTGCAATTCAAGATGCTGGTGGTCATCTTTAAAGCCCTTCATGGCTTGAGACCAAGTTATCTGAGCAAATGTTCCTTGTTGTTCACATCTACCCAATCCACTAGAGCAGGCAGGCAAGGAATGTTATGGGTCCCACCCATAAAGATGTATATCTGACACAGGAATGGGCTTCAAATTGAATGACAGGGTGGTCATGTGACCGGGTGGGTGTGGCCAACTTGATGTCGCTTCTTTGCCCTAATTACCTAAAAAAAAGATATATACCCAAAATTGTTTTATTATTTCACACATTTAATACTTTGAAAAAAGACTGGGAAAAACCAGGCTTAATAGTAGTGACTGTGAGAGGGATCTTGGAGTCTTAGTGGAGTTTCTGATGAGTTACGTGATTCTTATTATTTGGGAATTAATCCCCTCGGAGGCTAGTGGCTATGTTATCTGATTTTCTCAAAGGCTCTCCTTTGCAAGCGCTGAGTGGATTGTTTATCTAGCTTGCCACACTTTTATAAGGTGTGAAATGCTTTTGGCTGAATACCCAGAAGTTCAATTAAGCCTGTTAAGAGCTTTCCCTTGCAGCTTGTCTTTCTGAGGTTGTTGGGGGCCCAGAAGGAGGGCCTCCTCCATGTTGGCTCCTTCTCTTTGGTATATAATCCCTTCAGAAATTAGTCTACCTCCCACTTTGACACTCTTTCAGAAGCCCTTGAAGGCTTGGTTTTTGGTGAATTTGAAAACACTCTGTTCAAAAGGACTATAACCTTCCTATCATGTTTGGGGAATTTTAGCAGTCATAGGTTATTTTATGGCCTTGACTTCCTGCTCTGCTTAATTATTCCTTTCCGAGGCTTATAGAGGATTTTTTCATAGCTAGAAAGGATAGAAATTTGCTCATTTCTCTTTATTACTACTACTGGTATTATTACTACTACAGGTAGTTCTTGATTTACAACCATTTGTTTAGTGACTATTTAAAGTTACAACGACACTGAAAAATAATGACTTACGATAGTTTTTCACACTTACGACCGTTGCAGTATTCCCACAGTCATGGGATCCAAATTCAGATGCTTGCGCAACTGACCTTTATTTATGACGGTTGCAGCATCCCGGGACAATGTGATCTCTTTTTGTGACCCTTCTGACAAGCAAAGTCAATGGGGAAAGCTAGATTCACTCAACAACCGCGGTGAGAAAGGTTGTAAAACGGCAAAATTCACTTAACAAATGATTTGCTTAGCAATTGGGCTCGATTGTTGGCGTAAGCCGAGGACTACCTATACTGATAATGCTACACCAATCAGTTCCCCCACCCAAGCTCTGAAATCCAAGCTGTGTTTTTCCGAAGGGCTGGGATTTTGTGCCCCCTCTCAAATTCCGAACTGATCTCCTCTTTCGTTCAGGAATTGCAATTTATACCTTGCCCTGCCCTTTGCAGTTATTTAGAAGGGAGACTAAAAGATTGTTGGCTTGATAGGCCTCCCTTTCTGGCTTGCGTCCCAGTTTTTGGGACTGGGGGCTGTCACTTTAAACTGGAATGCCAGCGCAAACATGCTGCGATCTTGAGCACCATTTGAGTTAACGCTGTGGCTGTATTCATGTATTTTGAGCTCTTTCAGGAAAGAGGCAGCCGAAGAAAGGCGAGGCAAGGTTTCTGCAGGTAGAAAAACTGAGAGCCTTCTACCTTTGTAACCTGGATGGCTATTCAAAATTCTTTGTTGCCCGTGTCGGAAGAACCATCTGGTTCAGTTCCAATCTGGGAGAAAGGCAATGGAGACAAAATGGAGGCTGGAGGCTGATTGAAAAGAAGGTTTAATGATAAAGTAGAAGCACATGGGTGGTTCTGGGTACCTGACCACATGGAGTTGAAAGTGGTGGGTTTTTTTTTTATACCTTCTCTTGGGCTTTGAATTTTGAGCTTCCTGTTCCTGTGCAAGAGAATGTATTCTATTGGCTGTTGTACGGGTCTTAGCTAACCCTGTAGGTCAGAGGTCTCCAACCTTGGCAACTTTAAGACTTGTGGACTTCAATTCCCAGAATTCTCCAGCCAGCAGAGCTGGCTGGAGAATTCTGGGAGTTGAAGTCCACAACTCTTAAAGTTGCCAAGGTTGGAGACCTCTGCTGTAGGTTGTCTGAGAAATTTGGTTGAAGCCTGGAGGACGATGCAATGTCCCCAAGTGATTTTGCAATGCAGTGAGATCTGCTGCTCGATAATCCTATTATGTCCTAGAGCCATGATGGTGAATCTATGGCATGCATGCCGGAAGTGGCGCGCAGAGCCATCTCTGCTGGCACGAGAGCCGTCGCCCCAAATTAGGTCCACTGCACATCCGTGAGCACCTCCCGCCAGCCAGCTGATTGTTGGGTAGCTCCCAGCATGCCCTGGGAGTGGGGGGTGCGCGGGAGATGCGCACACATGAGCAGAGAAGATCATGGTGAGAAGAACCTACATCCCTGCTCTGTGGAGTGTTTTATTTTTATTTTTATTTTATATTGTGCATTTTATATATATATCATTTATTGTACGCTGCCTAAAGTGACATAAAAGTGAGATGGGCAGCTATATTGATCGAATGAAGAAACAGATAAAAATTCAGCCCTGTCTTTATAGATACAAAGGAAAAAAGGGTCAAGCTGTTCTCCAAAGCACCTGAGAGCAGGACAAGAAGCAATGGATGAAAATTAATCAAGGAGAGAAGCAACCAAGAACTAAGGAGAAATTTCCTGACAGTTATAAGAATTAATCAGTGGAACAACTTGCCTCCAGAAGTTGTCAATGCTGGAGTTTTTAAAGAAGAGATTGGATAACCATTTGTCTGAAGTGGTGTAGGATTCCCTGCCTAAAGCAGGGGGTTGGACTAGAAGACCTCCAAGGTCCCTTCCAACTCTGTTATTCTGTTAAACATCT
Source organism: Notechis scutatus (assembly GCF_049901735.1). Lineage (NCBI taxonomy): Eukaryota > Metazoa > Chordata > Lepidosauria > Squamata > Elapidae > Notechis > Notechis scutatus. The sequence goes on along the minus strand of NC_142012.1, from coordinate 161,278,830 downwards.
GTTGCATCAGAGCTGAAGAAGCTTCTTTGGATGAGAAGCAAAATGCCTTCAAAAGAAAAACCAGAAAGTCCAGTTGCCTCTTGAAAAAAACACCTTTGGGAAAGTGTGGGATTCAATTTTTTTTTACTACCGGTTCTGTGGGCGTGGCTTGGTGGGTGTGGTGTGGCTTGGCCGGCGTGGCAAAGGAAGGATACTGCAAAATCCCCATTCCCTCCCCAACCCACTAACCTGCTTTCCAGCTCCGTTCTCCTGTGCAGGGCAAGAAGGCCCAGCCAATCAGCTGGGACTCGGGAGGCAGAGAATAGATGGGGGCGGGGCCAGTCAGAGGTGGGATTTGCCTGTTCTCTGATCTACTAAAAATTTCCACTACTGGTTCTCCAGAATTGGTCAGAACCTGCTGAAGACCACCTCTGCTTTGGGGCAACCATGACCTGGATCAGGGGTCTCCAACCTTGGCGACATTAAGCCTGGCAGACTTCAACTCCCAGAATTCCCTAGCCCACTTTGCTGACTGGGGAATTCTGCGAGTTGAAGTCCTCCAGGCTTAAAGTTGCCAAGGTTGGAGACCCCTGCCTGACCTGGATGACTGAGAATCTCTATAGACATCTGTTGCAACGTTGGTGTATTTCTGAATTGTTTTAGGCTAATTTGATGTGGGTTTGAATTGTTATATAAACAGCCTTATACGACCTCCACCTCCCTGAGGAAATGTGGGATACAAATCTTTTAAATGATTTTTTTTTAAAGCCTTTCTCTGTTTCCGTTCAAAAGAACAACCAACAAGCTCTAATCAGAGAGATTTACAAATGCAATGATCAAAGCCTGAAATGCTTCAAAAACGCTAGTGAAATTAAATAGAAATGCACATTTAGCTTACATATTAAAAAGAAATAAAGGGAGGAGGATATTGAATGCCGAGGAAATACCAAGAGATATCTTTTGGGCAATTGTAATGAAAACAGTTTTTCCCCTTCCGCATTTAAATGTTTAAAAACAGCGGAATGTAGAGAATAAGAACAACTGGGGAGTTGTTAATGCTACTGCATAGTCGTTGGCTTATGACCACAACAGGGCCCCAAATTTCTGTGGATAAGCGAGACAGCTATTAAGTGAGTTTTGCTCCATCTTACAACCTTTCTTGCCATGGTTGTTAAGCAAATCCCTGCACTTGTTAAGTGAGCAACCTGGTTGTGAAGGGAATCTGGCTTCTCCATGGACTTTGCTTGTCTGAAGGTCGCCAAAGGGGATCACGTCACCCCAATGTTAACTCATCAAACATTCCTATGCCTGTTTTAGTAGTTGCCATAAAAAAGGGGGGGGAGGAAATCTGGAAGAGCAGTGCAGCTGTTGAAAGCAAAAGTACATTCCAACTCTTTATCTTTAAAAAGATTGTAACTAAACTACCAGAGCTTTTGCCTGCAAATATATTTAATTGGAGAACGGGGATGATGACACCCAGCCTGTGAATAGGTTCAATTGGAGACACCTAAGGGGGGGGGAACCTAAGGGGGGGGGGGAACAGGGTTACAGGCGACTGTAAGTTACCTATGCCAGAGTTGGCTTCATACAGAACAATGCCAGTTAGTTGCCTCTAATAAATCCTTGGATGTTTTTTGAAAGTTGGCTCAAGAATCATAATATAATTAGAGCAATTGCTGGAATCCTGACCCCAATGACACTGCAACTGTCATAAATACGAGTCAGTTGCCAAGCGTCTGAATTTGGGTCACGGGACCATGGGGATGCTGCAACGGTCATAAGTGTGAAACCTGGTCATAAGCCACCATTTTTAAAGGCCAGTATAACTTTGAACAATCATTAAATGAACTGTTGCAAGTCAAGGACTACCTCTGCTTTGGATGCTATGGGGGGGAAACCTTTTCCAGCTAATCAAACAAAAGTAAGCAAAGGACACTTCCTCATAAAAACTTTGCTTCCAACAAAAAAACAAAAATCCCAGGTTACATCAGGTGTTTTTGAGAGTTGCACTGAATTATTTCTGGCTGCATTATAGGTTATCAAATAGTATCAAAATGGCAAGCATTGATCATTAGTAGTGGAACAGGCCAACTCAGTGCCATCAAACTAACTAACCTTAACAAATCACTTTTTTCGTATGTATGTATGTATGTATGTATGTATGTATGTATGTATGTATGTATATATGTATGTATATATGCATGTACGTACGTACTTACTTATTACCTGCCTGTTTTATTTTTGCAAATAACTGAAGGTTACTAAGTCTCCTTCCTCCTACTATTTTCCCCACAACAAAACCTTGTGAGTTGGGATGGGCTGAGACTGAGAGTGGATGGCCCAGAGCCACCCACCCAGCTTCTATGCCTAAAGTGGGATTAGAACTCATAGCCTCATAGACAAGAACTGACAATATCCTGGTTTCTAGCCTGGTGCCTTAACTGCCAGACCAAACATCTCCATTGGCTCCAGACCAGTCCAGTGGTATGAACAGGAGTATAGTAGGTTTATCCTTTAAATCATTTTTTTTTTAATATTAAAGTCTTCTGGTTAGGAATTCCAAGAAGGCCTTCCCTTTCCCCGTTCCTCCTTTCCTTTCCTTTCCTTTCCTTTCCTTTCCTTTCCTTTCCTTTCCTTTCCTTTCCTTTCCTTTCCTTTCCTTCCCTTCCCTTCCCTTCCCTCTTCTTTCCTTTCCTTCTTTCCCTTCCCTTCTCTCCCCTCTTCTTTCCTTTCCTTTCTTCTTTCCTTTCCTTTCCTTTCCTTTCCTTTCCTTCCCTCTCCTTTCCCCTCCTTCCTTTTCCTTTCCTTTCCTTTCCTTCCCTTCCTTCCCCTCTTCTTTTTCCTTTCCCTTCCTTTCCCTTCCCTCTTCTTCCCTTCCCTCCCCCCCTCCCTCTTCCCTTCCCTTCCCTCCCCTTCCCCTCCCTCTTCTTTCCTTCTTCTTTCTTCCTTTCTTCCCTTCCCTTCCCTCCCCTCTTCTTCCCTTCCTCTCCCCTTTCTTTCCTTTCTTCTTCCCCTCCCTTCCCTCTTCTTTCCTTCCCTCCCTTCCCTCCCTTCCTTCCTTCCCTTCCCTTCCTTCCCTCCTCCCATCTTTCTTTCCTTTCCTTCCTTCTTTCCTTCCCTTCCCTTCCTTCCCAGGGGTGGGCTTCAAAAATTTTAGCAACCAGTTCTCTGCCTGGTTGCTGGGTGGGCGTGGCCATGGTGGGCGTGGCCTAGTTAGCCTCCTGCACCATGGCGGGGGGCCATTTTTGCCCTACTTGGGCTCTGGAGGCTTTCCTCGAGCCTCCAGGAGGACGAAAAGACCTCCCCAGGCTCCAGGCTGGTCCCCATCTCCAGAGGCCCATTTCTCCTCACTGACCTCCCTGAGCTTCCACATGGGCCCTGCACTTACCTGGGATCCAAAGTGGGCTGCATGGATACTCCTGGGAAGGACAGGGTGGGGTGGGCAGGGCCAGCCAGTCATTGTAACTATTGGTTTGGCGAACCAGATGTAAAATTAACACCCAGGTCACCCGAACCGGTGCAAACCGGTAGCAGTCCACCCCCGATTCCTTTCCCTTCCCTTCCCTTGAATTTGGAAAATTGCTCACAAAGCCGACCTGAGAAGAGCCGAAATGTCCAGCCATGTGAACAAAGCACTTGAGAAAAATGTACACCCATATATTTTTCTCTTTCTCTCTCTATATATACACCTTTGTATATGTGAGCTATTGTGAAAAGAATTACTGGACCTTCTTGGCTAGCAGAGCAGACCTCCATGAAACAGAACATAAATCTCAAACCGCCAATAGGAATCGGATTCCTACAAGCTCCGGCAGTACTAAAATGATCTCTAGAATGATCTACGAGGGTGCAGAATTATCAAAGTGCTCTTGGAACAGATTTCCAGTGACATTTTGCTTTCTCGGAGCCGGGTAAGTGAAATGTGTGTGTGTGTGTGGGGGGGGAGCGGGATGAGCTGGAAATGATGCACACCAACATGCCCTTAGAAAATTATCTTCAGGAGGAAACGGTTGTAACGGGGAAAGGCATTTTGCTGAGCCGGGGGAACCAACAATCTCGCGTGTATTTCTATTTAACATCTTCATGATAGATCAGGGAAGAGAGGGTGGAGGGCACCTGGGAATACTGGGATCAATGGGGAGGAACTGCTGACCACCGTGGGAAGCCACTCACTCCTAGGGAATGAAATATTTGGGGGGGGGGGATATTAAAAGAGGCAGAATATTGTATTTCCCCAAAGGCAATATGGAGAAAGAAATCGGATCAGCTGGGACTCGGGAGGCAGAGAATAGATGGGGTTGGTGGGTCCAGTCAGAGGTGGGATTTGCTGGTTCTCCGAACCACTCAAAATTTCCGCTACCGGTTCTCCAGAACTGGTCAGAACTGGCTGAATACCCACCTCTGCTTTTGATCATTTTTCACACTCGCCACCATTCCAGAATCCCCATGATCATGTGATCAAAATTCAGATGCTTAGAAAATGACTCATATTATGACGGTTGCAGTGTCCCAAAGTTGTGCAATCCCTTTTTGCGACCTTCTGACAAGCAAAATCAAAAGGGGAAGCCAGATTCACTTTCCAACCGTGTTACTAAATTAACAATGCCGATGATTCACTGAAGAACTGTGGCAAGAAAGGTTGTAAAATGGGGCAAAACTCACTGAACAATTGCCTCGCTTAGCAACAGAAATTTTGGGCTCAATTGTGGTCGTACGTTGAGGACTACCTGTAGTTCTAATCTAGCTAGGCTCGTAAACATTGCCCTACAGACATGTTTTTAAAAAGCCATCGCAACCTCACCATGCCTTGTTTTACAGAAACCGGAGCAGAGCAGAAATTGGGAAACAAACTTTTGCTTGTTTTATTTTATTCCCTTTTGAATAATGGAATAACTCAAAACAACTCTGAAAAAGCCTGTCACGCCCCTGTTGGAGACTGACTCCGAGGAAGAGGAGGAACAGCTGACAGGGAGTGGAAGTGTGGCTCCAGAGGTTGTGGAGGAGGCTGGGGAAGGGCAGAGGCTGGCTGGGCTGTCAGAGGAGGACCCAGGCCCATCCCCTCTCCATCCTAGGGCACACAGGGAGGAGAGGATAAGGGAGAAACATGAACGGCATGGTCTACGGGGTAGGAAAGGGCCTTGATGCTTTTCATGGGCTGCAACTGTGAGAACTGGTTAAAAGGACGGACATGCGTATGGGCCAGTGCTGGAAACAAAGCGTGGAAATATCTCTAGTCTGCTGTTCCTCTCTGACTTTGGCGTCCTTCCCAGTGTGTGTTCCAATATCTGTGGACGTCTTCAAGCCCTTATCTTGCCTGGTTCCCTTAATTGCTTCAGTGTGGTTTGTGTTGTTTTTACTCTTATAATTTATAGGCATTTTTAGTTTAAACGGCATTTCCTCCTTTTCATAACTGCTTGTGGGGGAGTTTTTTTTGTCTCCAGTCAAGGATATTTGGAGCTTGGAAGCAAAGTGAAGGAATAAAAGGGGCTTCACCTGTTTTTGTGACTGTGTTTATTTTGTATCCCAACCTGGGTCATCACAAAGCCTGTCCCTTTTTGGCAAAAAGGGCTAAGGAAAGCCCTTGAAAAGGACCAAACAAATGGAAATAGGATTATGAGAATTTGTGGGAGTTCTCCAAAATCCAGGTCCTACTTGAACGCCTTTGGGAGGCACAGAACATGCCATCAGCAAAAGGGCAGTACTTTATATATGGGTGATAAGCAATTATCAGCTGCTAATGCCTCTAATCCAGGGGTCCCCAACCACCAGTCCGCAGACCGGTACCGGTCCGTGGAACAAGTCCTACTGGGCTGCTGGTTTGCTGGGCGCCGCCATCTTTTTTTGATGAAAAAGTGCTTCCGGTGAGCTTTTCCGGGTAGAAAAGCTCACGGGCAGGCTGGCGCCACCATCTTTTTGATGAAAAAGTGCTTCCGGTGAGGTCACCGGAAGCACTTTTTCATCAAAAAGATGGCGGCGCCCGGAGCTTTTCATGCCGGCCCGGGCACTGGCGGCGCCCAGCTGATGCCGGTACCAGGCCGCGGCATAAAAAAGGTTGGGGATCACTGCTCTAATCAACTGAAGTTAAGGACATACATGGAAAAATTAGTGTCCTTCCATGGTTAAGTCATGATCTCATCTGCCGAGATTTCCCTTAAGGGCTGCTGTGAAAATAAAATAGGCTAAACCATGCAAAAAATTCTGAATTATGAGCTCCATCATCCAGCAGTATCTGCTGGAACTAAATAGCAAGAATCCTATTGGAATAATAAATGCTAACACCCACCCTGGATTTTTTTCCCCCTTACTGGACCTAGTTCTTGAACAGCGAACATGATAATAAGGACATTCTGAGTCTCTCATCAAAGTCTGGTGGCCCTAATTTTTATTCATTTATTTTTATATCCTGCCTTTATTATTTTATAAATAACTCAAGGAGGCCAACATATCTAATTCTCCTTCCTCCTCCTATTTTCTTCACAGCAACAAACCTGTGAGGTGAGTTGAACTGAGAAAGATTGGCTCAAAGTCACCTAGCTGCTTTCATGCCTAAGGTGGGACTATAAGTCACAGTCTCCTGGTGATTGGCCCAAAGTCACCTAGCGGTTTCGCCTAAAAGAATTCACAATTTCTTGGGTGGCATCAAAGCTCACCTAGTTGGCTTTCATGCCTAAATTAGAATTCACAGTCTCCTGGTGATTGGCTCAAAGTCACCTAGCTGGCTTTCATGCTTAAGGTGAGACTAGAATTCACAGTTCCCTGGTGATTGGCCCAAGTCACAACTTAGCTGACTTTTATGTCTAACGCAGGACTAAAACTCACAGCTCCTGGTTTCTAGCCTGGTGCCTTAACCACTGGACCAAACTGGCTCTAATAGGACCCAAGCTTTTCAGACGTGCCTCATCGATAAAGCAAGACTTTCCACGTACGTGCAGACAGCTTTTCCTTCCCTCCGCCTCCTCCACGACCTGCTTGCCCCTGTTCTAAAAATGAAGGTTTGCCCCGTTCCCTCCCCAGCCCCCTTAGAGCTGCACCCTGGGTGGTTCCCTTTTTAAGAAACCAAGGCCGGATCATCTCCAAAATCCATGCTCCCACAAGGCATCTGCTGTCTGGACAAGCAGCGAAAAGATGCTCGGTGTCATGTTTTCAAACAATAATATTGCTTCTGCTCTTCGGGATTTGCAAAGGTCAACATCAAAAGACGAGGGGACCTCTTCGGGCACAAATTCTAATGAAGGAAGACGGAGCCAATGCTGGCGTTTTCAAGAATACATTAGGAACCGCTTAAGTCACATTATCCCGGTTCTTAAGAACCCTAGTCTTGATTGCATGTAGCATGCCATTGCAACTCAATACCTTACGTGCCATTATCCATCTTCTCCCTTATTATTATGTTCAATTAGTAGAATATTATACAAAACCCATGCGGGGTGATATATAATCTAGGCTACTAAAAAAAAAAAAAAAGAAGAAGAATTAAGTCAGTGCAGATGACTGAAATCTAAGCACAATCAATTCAGCCAGTAGGGAAAGAATAATAACAGGAGGGCCTAACAAACAACACATACACATACATACCATGCTCCCACCTTTGATTATTTGTTTTAGGCACAGGTTTTGCACATTTCCTGGATTTGTATCTTTGTAAAGAGTCCATTTCTGTGATACTGGGGTGTGGGGAAGCCCATGAAAGCTAAGGAATTCCTAAACCCAGTTTGTTGACCCTTAGGAAGCAGTCTTGCCTGCAATATGAAATGACTGGGTTTAATCAGGTGCATCTTTATTATGGGTTGATTAATTTGAGAAATAGCTTTGAGCTGGATGCAGCTTTTATATTGTCTCCAGCTAGCTCATAATAGCCACTGTAGAACATGGCACATTTCTAAAATGATCCAAAGGGGGTTTTTTTTGTTTGTTTTTTTGGCGCATCTGAAGAAACAGGACTTGATAGATTCCATTGCCCTAGAAGACTATTCTGGCACGATGAGATTTCGTTTCCGCTTCCTCTAAGATGGCGGTACTTCTGCTTCTCTCTTTGGCTCACGAATGCTCTAATGCAGGGGTGTCAAACTCGATTTCATTGAGGGCCACCTCAGAGTTGTTGTTTGACCTTGGGGGAGGAGTGGGGTATGCGTGGCCAGGTTGACGTCACTCGTGTCGGGGGCCCAAGCACTCTGCCAGCGAAAACGGGCTCCCGAGCTCCGTTTTTGGTTGTGATGGTCTCCTGCAACCCTCTGCCAGCCTCACAAGCTCCGTTTTTGCTGGCAGAGGCACTGCAGTTCGGTCCTTTGTTGTTTCCAGGGCAGCTCTGTGGGCCAGATCTATTATCCTTGAACTTAGCAGCCTTGAGTTTGACCCCCTTGCTCTAATGTAATATTTATTAACCTTCTTGACTTCAAGATGGGTGGACCTCAACTCCCAGAATCCCCCAGCCAGCTCTGCTGGCTGGGGGATTCTGGAAGTTGAAGTCCACCCAACTTGAAGTCAACAGATTTGAGAAAGCCTGCTCTAGTATGTGTGGCCTGGATTGAAGAAGAGAGGACTAGTAGCTTACTCCTTGTCCACATGGCCCATCCAAATGAAAAATGGGGAAGTGGACTTTAATACAACCTCACTCCGCCTTAGTGCTTTTCTTCTCCAGTAAAGCTGAACAGAAATGGTCTCCTCAAACGGCTCATCCAGATTTCTGGGGGAAGAATTGGACGACCCTCATCAGATTTTTCCAGAAGAAGGATGGAGAGAGATCCCTTATCAATGTCTCAAGAGAAGGGATTCCCCCATTTGGGATGACAGAGATGCCACTGTGGGAAAGATTTCCCCCCCTGGCTTTTCATGTGGATGAATAGAAGTGGGTGAAACCCAGGAAGTTACAGACTCTCTGGGGTCTTTAGTGCTCTCTGAGCTTGGTTGTTTTCTTGCAGTCGTTTCATTACCCAACTAGGTAACATCATCAGTGCTGGAAAGGAGTGAAGTTGGCTCTCTGTTCATGTATTAGTGGCTTGCCCTGGAGTTGCAACTACCAACTCAGAGAAACAATCTAGCAGTAAACAACAGCCTAATCAAGGAACCACTAAAAACATCACCATCAACACCAACTTGAGAAGACTGATAGAGATACACACAGAGAGACACAGAGACAAACACACACATACACACATACACAGCATATACACATATACAGCAAACCCACTCCCTTCTATCACTGTTGATGTTACCTAGTTGGGTGTTGAAATGTCTGCAAGAAAACAACCAGGGTGACAGAGCACCAAGGACCCCACAGTTTAACCCAGTGGTGGTATTCAAATTTTTTACTACTGGTTCTGTGAGCATGCCTTGGTGGGCATGGTGTGGCTTGGTGGGCGTGGCAGGGAAAGGATACCTCAACATCCCTATTCCCTCCCCACCCCACTAACCTCCTTTCCAGCTCCGTTCTCCTGTGCAGGGCAACCAAAGAAGAACCAGCCGATCAGCTAGGATTCAATGGGAGGCGGAGAATAGATGGGGGCGGGGCCAGTCAGAGGTGGGATTTGCCGGTTCTCCAAACTACTCAAAATTTCTGCTACCGGTTCTCCAGAACTGGTCAGAACTGGCTGAATACCACCTCTGGTTCAACCCTGAGCTACATATATTCTCTTCTATAAGTTACAATCTATTGAAAAGAAGATTGTAGAATAAAAGAATGGCTATTCTCACGTACCCCTTGTCAACCACTCCTGTCCCTTTCATGGTTTCCCTTACAAACAATTGTCTTCGATTTGAAAGAAATTTCCAAATGTTTCTTCCAACGGCCTGAGAATTGGTAGGAGAACATGAAGGACCATGCTCTCACTAGAGTTCTCAAGGAAGTTTAGTTTGAACATTGGTTTCTAATCTCTGCACCAATAAGAACAACAAAAAAAAGGGTGGTATATTTTAAAAACCTCAAGTTTCTTTTTAGCCTGAATTAAAATCTGAGACAGCAGAGAATTCTAATTCTCATCACCAACTAAGTTCCTATTCCCCCACATCTCCATCAGACATTCCCCCTGGGGGGACTTTTAATGGCTCCTAATAGGATTTCTGGGATAATAGTTTTGATATGACTTCAGTCTTAAGAAAGCTGTTTTGTAACAGTAAAGCACAGCTTCGGTGCCTTAAAACAGCACGGCTGATGAAACTAGGAAAACCCAAGGCTGGTTTTCAAATTTACATCTCCGGATTTGAGACCCTCTGGGGAGGTCTGTACACTATCTTCAGGGGGGATCCTAACTGGTGTAATTCTTAGGGATTTGCTGGACGATTAAACCCAGGTAAGTTCCAGTTGGAAAGATGCATCTTTTCCTTTAGAAAAATCCTGAGCATCAAAACTATTGACTGGAGGCTAAAACATAGGAAGAAGGATTGCAGGAATTGAGAGTTAATCTTACGAAGCTTCTCCTCCAGAAATATTGAATTGCCAACTAGGGCATACAAAACCTTTGCTAGACCAATACTTGAATACAGCTCATCTGTCTGGAATCTGCACTGTATATCGAACATTAATACAATTTAGTGAGTCCAGAAGTATTTCATGAGAAGAGTACTCGCAACAGAATACCCTCTATCACCAGGCTTGAAATATTGGGCTTGGACAACCTTGAATTATGCCGCCTATGGTTGAACTTAAGTATAGTACACAAAATTACCTGCTACAATGTCCTACCAGTCACCTTCAACTGCAACAATACAAGAGTACACAACAGATATAAACTCAATGTAAATCGCTCCAAACTTGATTGCAGAAAGGACGACTTGAGCAACAGAGTGGTCAATGTCTGGAATGCACTACCTGATTCTGTTGTTACATCCTCTAACCCCCACTCCTTTAACCTCAAACTAACCACTATTGACCTCACCTCATTCTTAAGAGGTTTGTAAGGGGCGTACTTAAATGCACAATCATGATTACCGTCCCTGTCCTATTGTCCCCATTTATTTGCACCCATTTCCTGTATTCTTACTCATGTTGATACTTATACCTATTATCTTGTAAGCAATTGACAAATCAACTAAATAAATAAATAAAATAAATAAAAATAAATAATTTGGGGATGTCAATTTAATAATGTTTAATGAAAAGAAGGACTAGGGGCGACATGGTAGCAGTGTTCCAATATCTCAGGGGCTGCCCCAAAGAAGAGGGAGTCAAGCTATTCTCCAAAGCACCTGAGGGCAGGACAAGAAGCAACGGATGGAAACTAATCAAGGAGAGAAGCAACTTAGAATTAAGGAGGAATTTCCTGACAGTGATTACAATAAATCAGTGGAATGACTTGCCTCTAGAAATTGTGGAAAAAAATGGACTATTTGTCTTAAATGGTATAGGGCAGGGCAATGGTGGGATTCAATTTTTTTTACTACCAGTTCTGAGGGGGTGGCTTGGTGGGGGTGGCAGGGGAAGGATACTGTAAAATCTCCAGTCAGAGCTGGTATTTGCTGGTTCTCCTAAGTACTCAAAATTTCTGCTATCGGTTCTCCAGAACTGGTCAGAACCTGCTGAATACCCACCTCTGGGGCAGGGGTGTCAAACTCAAGGCCCAAGGCCTGGATACGGCCCATAGGGTGTGTTGTGTATCAATAAAAAGTAACTAAGCCCAAATGCAAAGCGGGTTTTGAAAGCCTGCACACCTGATTGGTCCTTAAACAACGAACAAGGATTGGTCCATAACAAGTCCCTGATTGGCCAATATTAGGACACTTCTTATTGGGTATTAGTTGAACTTGTTACACATATTATTGGTTAATAGGGTAGCAACCAACCCTATAAAAGGGTTACTGCTGCCCATAGCCTTGCTCTGTTCTGTTCTATCTACTGTTATTAAAGAGTTTGAAGTCACTGGTCAGATGTCTGGTCTCCATTATTCTCCAAACGTAACACTGGCGACGAGGGTGGGATGCAGAGACCGAAGAGCTGACTGATCTACAGAGCAACCAACAGAGCACGTGGTCGAACACGCACTATCAACGGCAACATGGCCAGCGGTGCCGTACCACCCGCCTCCATTCGACCCAGAAACCGAAGACTGGGAGTCGTACATGGATAGGTTCCAGATGTTTCTGGAGACCAACAACTTGAAAGATGCAACAGCCAGCAAAAACGAGCTGTATTTCTAACCCACCGCGGGCCTACCGTGTTTAAAATGGCAAAATCACTTGCCAAGCCAGCCCAAGTAAAAGCGATGGACTGGGACGCCCTCGAGCCTTTGCTACGGGCCCACTACGCGCCCACCGTGCCAACCTTAGTCAGAAGGCACGAATTTTACCAGAGGGTCCAGCGGAAAGGCGAAAGCCTTGCCAACTACGCCGCAGACCTCCGAAACCTTGGAGGCCTCTGCGGATTCTCTAACTTAGAAGAAGCCCTCCGAGACCGCCTAGTTCTGGGCCTAGAAGACTGCACGATCCAGAGCAAAATCATGGCTAAGGGGGACATCAGCCTCACCGATGCCCTTAAAGAAGCCACTGCAGCAGAAGCAACCAAGAAGTCGGCAGCCCGAATACGCCGCACCAGCGCACCGCTACGTCAACCTCGCTAATGATACCTCGCCTCGCTCAGAGAGACACCGTGCATCGACTCACCACGAAGACCTAGAATCCCCGTCAGAAAGTGGTGAGGAAGAGGTCAACCGACTCGAACTGAACGAGACCAGTTCACACAACGCTGCAAATTGAGGCTCTACACGCGCCGCCATTGACGGCGAAAGACATTGCTCTCAAACAAAACGAGATCCGGTCCTGCAACACATCCTACACTGGGTTGAACGTGGTTGGCCAACAGAACAACTATCACCTGAATGGGCGCCTTTCAAAGCCTGCCAAACCGAACTGTTTTCCCAAAAGGGCTGCCTCTTGTGGGGCGATAGAGTCGTAATCCCGGACAAACTGCAACGAACTGTTTTAGTGGTATTGCACGACGGACATCAGGGCATCGTGCGAATGAAAGCACTCGCACGGAGCTACGCCTGGTGGCCGGGAATCGACAAAAGAATCGAGGCCTGGGTCGCTACTTGTCAACGATGCCAGGACGTCAGCAACGCCCACCTAAAGCAAGCCCAACCGAATGGGAACTCCGAGGGGACCATGGTCCCGTATTCATATTGACTTTGCGGGCCTACAAAAGGGCACACTTTCCTTATTACAGTCGACGCTATTCAAATTGGCTCGAGATCCATCGAATGAACACAACTACAACGGACTCAGTTATCAACAAATTAAACAGACTATTTGCCACACATGGTTTTCCCGGACGCTCTGGTTTCAGATAACGGCCCACAGTTCACAGCATTACCATCTGAACAATATCTTGCTAACCGGGCATCCGCCATGCGCTAACTCGCCCGCGCACCCTGCGGCGAACGGACGTGCAGAGCGCATGGTACAGTTTGTAAAAAGACCCTCCACAAAATGGAATTCGGCGACATCGATGAAAAATCAATCGAATTTTATTGTTGCAGCACATCACGCCCACAGCGTTACCAACAAAACGCCCACCGAACTTCTGGGGCGGAAACTACGATCGCACCTTGACCGGCTCCACCCCGCATACGCACCCGAAAAGCCTTTCGCTCCAGCAGCAAATGCTGGGAATTTAAGGTAGGCGATTTAATCTTTGCCAAAAACTTCTCCGGCAACCCTTTATGGATACCCGCAACCGTCACCCACCTCACAGGGCCTAGATCTTACCGCCTGCTAACAGACGATGGGAGGGTGTGGAAGCGCCACATAGACCAACTCCGTTCGAGATTACCACCCAGCGCCCATGGCTCCCCGGATTCACCAACTGAGGGGGAGGAAATATCGAGGAAATTGACTTCGATATGACAGATAGCAGGCCAACGGAAACCCTACGGCCCAGCCGAAGTACCGGGAATCAAGCAGGGAGGAGTTGACTTTCCCATGGGACGTGAACACGGGGAAACCGAACTGCGAAACCCCAAGAAACACTGATTGGTGGGGACAACCATTAACGAAAGCAGCACGGAATTTCCGTGCAGCGAAACGGAGTTTAACAGAGATCATCCAAACGCTCCACCGAACCGGACTTTAGGCCAAACCCGTGGAACCACGAAATCGTCCAGACAGACCAAACGGCCTGTCTATCTTGAGGATTTTGTTACAGCTCCCTCAAACGGAGCCCAAGGGGAGGGGTGTTGTGAATCAATAAAAAGTAACTAAGCCCAAATGCAAAGCGGGTTTTGAAAGCCTGCACACCTGATTGGTCCTTAAACAACGAACAAGGATTGGTCCATAACAAGTCCCTGATTGGCCAATATTAGGACACTTCTTATTGGGTATTAGTTGAACTTGTTACACATATTATTGGTTAATAGGGTAGCAGCCAACCCTATAAAGGGTTACTGCTGCCCATAGCCTTGCTCTGTTCTGTTCTATCTACTGTTATTAAAGAGTTTGAAGTCACTGGTCAGATGTCTGGTCTCCATTATTCTCCAAACGTAACAGGGTGTTTACATCTGGCCCACAGGGTTGCCCTGGAAACAGCAAAGGACTGGCCTGCAGTGCCTCTGCCAGCGAAAACAGAGCTCCGTTTTCAGCTGCAACAGCTTCCTGCAGCTCTGTTTTCACTTGCAGATGGTTGCAGAAAGCCATCACGGCCAAAAATGGAGCCTGGGCGGGCTTCATATGACCCTCCTGGGCTCTGTTTTTTCTGGCAGAGGGCTGCAGGAGGATCCCCCAGCCCTGCCCAGGCCACCACAGGTATCCCTGACATGAGTGACATCAACCTGGCCATGCCACTCTGGTCCTGCCCACCCTGGACATGCCCCCACCCCCCCGAGGTCAAACACAACCCTGGTGTAGGCCTCTATGAAATCCAGATTGACATTCCTGGTGTAGGATTTCCTGCTTGAGCTGAGGGTTGGACTAGAACAGTGGTCCCTAACCTTTTTTATGCCGCGGCCCGGTATCGGCATCAGCTGGGCGCCACCATCTTGTTTTGATGAAAAAGTGCTTCCAGTGAGCTCACCAGAAGCACTTTTCATCAAAACAAGATCATGGCCATGCTCGTGAGCTTTTCCGGGTAGAAATGGCTTTCACCGGAAAAGCTCACCGAAGCATGCTCGCCATCTTGTTTTGATGAAAAGTGCTTCCGGTGAGCTTTCTACCCGGAAAAGCTCACCGGAAGCACTTTTTCATCAAAACAAGATGGTGGCGCCCAGCAAACCAGCGGCCCGGTAGGATTTGTTCCACGGACCGGTACCGGTCCTGCGGACCGGTGGTTGGGGACCCTGGACTAGAAGACCTCCAAGGTCCCTTCCAATGCTGTTATTCTATTATTGTCCATTGAAACACTTTCTTTGATGGCACCCAGAAGCTGGAAATCACTTCTGTGCGGACTGCAAGGATGATGATTCTTGGATTCCTTTTTTCCACATTTTTTTAATCACTTGGTGAATTTCCAACTCTCTGATGATAAATTGCATTCCCAGGAGGAGCCATACTGAATTACCACCATTAAAACGTTCTGCCCTTATTTCCTCTTGTCTCTTCTTGGTTTCCCTGACCAGTGTATACTGATCCTCTTAAATCATTCTGAACAACTCAGAGCCCAAGGCCAAATTGGAAAGAAGCTTCTTCTTGATCTACAGCGTTGGAAGTCCTCCTCTCCTGGGAGTGGGGACATCTGTGCTTTGCTACACCCAAAAAACCCCAGTGGGGAAGGTATCACTTGTGACTGCATTCAATGACAGTTGATCCAGCAGCTTATTGGCTTCATTCGCCATCCAAAATATCTGTCCCCATCCCTTCCAGATGCCAGGAACGTGATAAAAAGTTGACCATCTGGGTTGTCCAAGCATCAAGGAGGACAAGCAATCAGACAAGGTGAAATTCAATGTAGAGAAAAGTAAGGTTTTACACTTGAGCAAGAAAAAACAAAACAAATGTACAGGTACAGATTCGGGGAAACCTGGCTCGACAGCAGTAACTGTGAGAGGGATCTTGGAGACTTAGTGGACAATCGCTTAAATATGAGCCAGCAGTGTGCGGCAGCTGCCCCAAAAGCCAATGCAATCCTAGGTTGCGTTAACAGGGATAGAATCAAGATCACGCAAAGTATTAGTACTGCTTCATAAAGCTTAGTAAGACCACTTTTAGAATATTGCATTCAGTTTTGGCCATCATACTATAAAAAAAACCCTTCAGATCAAGTGGTGGGATTCCATTTTTTTTTACTACCGGTTCTGTGGGCGTGGCTTGGTGGGCGTGGCAGGGGAAAGACATTGTAAAATCTCCAGTCAGAGGTGGGATTTGCTGGTTCTCCAAATTACTCAGAATTTCCGCTACCGGTTCTCCAGAACTGGTCAGAACCTGCTGAATACCTACCTCTGGTTCAAATTCTAGAAAGAGTGCAGAAAAGAGCAACAACGATGATTAGGGGACAGTTGTGGGAATGTCTTAAAGAAAATAAGGACTAAGAGTGACATAATCACTGTCTTCCAATATTTGAGGAAGTACTACAGGGAAGGGGGCTGGCCAACCACCTATTCTTCAAAGCACCTGGAATCGAGACAAGGAGCAAGGAAGGGAAAACGATCAAGGAGAGGAGCCACCTAGAACTAGGGAGAAATTTTCTCACAGAACAATCAACCAGTGGAATGGCTTGACTCCAGAAGTTGTGGGTACTCCAACCCTGGAGTTTTCCAAGAACAGACTGGACAGCCATTTGTCTGAAATGGCCTGAGCAGGGGGTTGGACT
Organism: Notechis scutatus; assembly: GCF_049901735.1. Classification (NCBI taxonomy): domain Eukaryota; kingdom Metazoa; phylum Chordata; class Lepidosauria; order Squamata; family Elapidae; genus Notechis; species Notechis scutatus. The sequence goes on along the minus strand of NC_142012.1, from coordinate 161,262,125 downwards.
AGAAGACCTCCAAAGTCCCTTCCAATTCTGTTTTTCCCTTAAGCAGGAATCTGGCTGGCTAAAAGAAGCTGAAATGCAGAAGTGGTATTCAGCAGGTTCTGACCGGTTCTGGAGAACTGGTAGCGGAAATTTTGAGTAGTTCGCAGAACCGGCAAATCCCACCTCTGACTGGCCCCACACACCCATCTCTTCTCTGCCTCCCATTGAGTCCCAGCTGGTCTTCTTTGGTTGCCCTGCACAGGAGAACGGAGCTGAAAAGCAGGTTAGTGGGGTGGGGAGGGAATGGGGATTTTGCAGTATCCTTCTCCTGCCACGTCCACCAAGCCACGCCCACCCCACCACGCCCACAGAACCGGTCGTAAAAAAAAATTGAATCTCACCACTGCTGAGATGGCCACAACAGGGTGATCAGATCAGCCAATACTTCCTTCTTTGAGTAGCTGGTGATTGAGTCCTAGAGGTGCCTTCTCTTCCACTTCCATCCCAGGGTGTTTGGTTTTTGTTCAGACAATTGTCCACTGAATCACGTTCCCACAGTTTACCCTCTCCCTGAAGGCTTTGTTGCTGGTCCTGTTGACTTTTTCCTTTCTTTGTTCATGGAAATGTCTCGGGAAGGCTCAGTTCAGGATTTTGCTTCCAAACAGTTGGGCGATGCATTTCTTAGCCGCTTTTCCAAATGCGAAGCAGAATGCTTTTGAGTCAGAGTTGAGAAGTTCATAAAACCTTAAGTTAACCTTAAAACAACAAAGATCCAAAGCTTTACACCAGCTGACCTCCCGGGTTGTTTTCAAAGGCAGACCTCTTGACGCACCTTCTGGAAGACCAATCTGGATATCATTAGAGGCCTCATCCAGAAGGACAAGAGCTACTGCTGTAGGTTTGTAACTGACAAATCAATTAGGTTACGAAGGAAGGGCCACCTCCTGTGTTTCCATAAACAGTGGTTGGATTTGCAGATCACAGCCAACCAGGAATGGCAAACCCACAGCCTCAGGGGTTTATATGTAGCCCAATCCTTCTTTTGTGCAACCCAGTCACCTTTGGAGAGATGTATGAAAAAAAAAAGTTCTTTTTCATGTACGCTGATTAGTTGTACATTCAGAGTGACAATAAAGCTATTCTAAGTCTGCCACTTCTCAAAATTTCAGAGGGGAGGGAATGGGATAACCATGGGTTTATCTGGGGTAATAATATAAAGCACACTGAAGTGAAGAAAAGGGTTAGAAATGTAAACATCAAGAATGCAAAGAAGGTCTAGAAAGAGTGCAGAGAAGAGCAACCAGGATGATTAGGGGACTGGAGACTAAAACATACAACGAACAGTTGCAGGAACTGGGCCTGGCTAGTCTAGTGAAGAGAAGGACCAGGGGAGACATGATAGCAGTCTTCCAATATTTGAGGGGCTGCCACAGGGAGGAAGGAGTCAAGCTATTTTCCAAAGCACCTGAAGGCTAGACAAGGCATAATGGATGGAAACTGAACAAGGAGAGATTCAACCTGGAAATAAGGAGAAATTTTCTGACAGTGAGAACAATAAACTCATGGAACAGAAGTTGACTTCAGAAGTTGTGGGAGTTTCATCACTGGAGCATTTCAAGAAGAGACTGGACTGCCATTTGTCAGAAATGGTGTAGGGTCTCCTACTTAGGTGGGGGGAGGGGGTTGGACTAGATGACCTACAAGGTCCCTTCCAACTCTGATAATCTAGTAATCTGGTTCCCTCAGAGAGACATTTAGTTTCACCCTTCCTAAGGTGCAGCCATCATAAGAATTCTGTGTCCTTCAGGAGATGTGGCCTTGAAAGAATTTTCTCAACACTAACCAGAATTCACTTTTTGAGTTGAGAAATAAAAAGGACGTGTGAGAGAAATATGGCAAAAACCCGTGAAAGGAAATATGGGAAGGAGAAAGAGGAACAGGAGAATGTTGCAACCATCATCACTTTTAGGGGGAGCACAAGAATCTAACAAGATTCCAGACCTACCAGGATAACAGGACAGAATAACAGAATAACAGAGTTGGAAGGGACCTTGGAGGTCTTCTAGTCCAACCTCCTGCTCAGGAAGGAAAACTTATACCATTTCAGACAAATGGTTGTCCAATGTCTTTTTAAAAACCGCCAGTGCTGGAGCATTTACAACTTCTGGAGGCAAGTCATTCCACTGGTTAATTGTTCTAACCAGGGGTGGGATTCAAATTTGTTAACAACCGGTTCTGTGGGCGTGGCTTAGGTGGTGGGCATGGCTTGGTGGTCATGTGACTGGGTGGATGTGGCTTGGTGGTCATGTTATTGGCTGGGTGTGGCCAACTCAATATCACTCACATTGAGGCACGCATCTCCTCGCCTGGCCTGTCATGATTGTGGGGAAGCTGCAACAGTTGTAAGTGTGAAAAATTGTCATGTCACTTTTTTCAGTGCCATTGTAACTTTAATTGGTCACTCCACACAAGTGAAGTACCAGCAAAGGAGGGGCAAAAAACTTCAGAGAAGTTCATGAGACAGGAAGTCTAGTCCTGCCAAGAATGTAATAAGGGTTAACGGAGAGGCAGTTTCTGTAAGCAACACCAGAATGTTTCCTTCCTGCCTTCCTTACAGGATTAGGCCAGTAATTTCTTCTAACAACCAGTTCTCCAAACTGCTTAGAATGTTAACAACCGGTTCTAGCGAATAGGTACAAACTGGTAGAATCCCACCTCTGGTTCTAACTATCAGGAAATTTCTCCTTAGTTCTAGGTTGCTTCTCTCCTTGATTGTTTTCCATCCATTATTTCTTGTGCAGCCTTCAGGTGCTTTGGAGAATAACTTGACTCCCTCTTCTTTGTGGCAGTTCCTGAGATATTGGACGTCTGCTATCATGTCTCCCCTAGTCCTTCTTTTCATTAGACCTATCATACCCAGTTCCTGCAACCATTCTTCATACATTTTAGCCTCCTAATTGTCTTTGTTGCTCTTCTCTGCACTCTTTCTAAAGCCTCAACTCCTTTTTTACATCATGGAAACCAAAACTGGATGCCATATTCCAAGTGTGGCCTTACCAAGGCATTATAAACTGGTATTACCAAAGGATGATGTCATTTGGACAAAAGGATGCCAAATTTCTCCACCGTGGAAGGCAGAGAAAGAAAGCCACCAACGATGGTGGTGCCCAAAAAAGTTCATGAAGGACCAGGCTCTACATGGCTACTTAGCAATACTGGAGTCTATAGGCCACCTCTAGAATTGGCCGTCCTTGGAGAAAACTCTGGTGATCAGATCCATTTGAAGGATTTGTTGGGCTCCACTGTGACAACAGGAGAGTAGATTAGAAGGTTCTTTAGTAGGAATCATCAGGATTCTTCCTTTAAACTCTTTGGGTTATTTTTCAATGTGGCCCTTTGCTTTCTGTAGTCATTATTAGAAGAGAATAGAAGGCTACTGTTCTGACCAAGGTTTCCTGAGACTGTAATTAAGCACATGCTTAGTCCAAATAACTCTTTTATTCAACAGCTGGGAATTATGTTCTTTCCCAGCCCGTAATGAATCCCAAACAATCTCTCAAGATAAGCACCCACCTTTATCTCTTTTGAATTGCCGCCAGCAACTAAAGTGCCAAATTAACTGTAAAAAGCCAAACAAAGTACAAAGTCCATACAGAGCTTCAAGGTTTAATCTGAACAGTACAAATGACGTTGCTTCCTGCAAAGGTTCCTATCCCTTTGCTCCTCCTTTCTATCTTATGGGAGGGGCAATCACCTCCAAGCCTTACTCCCAAGTCTCCCCTTTTGTCTTAACTGCTCTTGCCTTCTGGCAGCTCTGCGCGCACACACACTGGGAACAGGCTCCCTTGTTCCTCTGCCTTGCTGCTGTTGGATTCTGGAGGGTCCAGAGTCAGCACATAACTCCCAGATGGTCCTGGCCCCATCTCTGTATCAGACACAGGACCCTCGCCCGAGTCCTCCCCAGACTCCCAAATTGGCCCATGTTCTTCTCCACTGTCCAGTTCTGCTGCCGTCTCCGCAGGCTGCCGGTGGACCACAACAGTTACCTTCTCTTGGAGGGGAACCATGATTGTTAAAGAAGGCATACTATATATTCTGATAGAAAAAATTCTTCAACAATGGAAACAATAACCTGAACTAATGGCAAGTTCTTCTTCCAGTAAGTTCAAGTAGACAACTATTTGTCATGGAAGGTTTAATGTGGGGATGTCCAACCTTGGCAACTTCAAGACTTGTGGACTTCAACTTCAAGACTTGTGGATTTCCACTTCCAGAACTTCCATAGCTGGCTGGGGAATTCTGGGAGTTGCAGTCCATAGGTCTTGAAGTTTCCAAGGTTGGACGCAGGGTTGGGATTGTACTAGTTCTCACCTATTCGCTAGAACCGGTTGTTAACTTTCTAAGCAGTTCTGAGAACTGGTTGTTGGAAGAAATCTCCTTTTGTTTTTTTTCCACCCTTCTTACATTCTTGGCAGTATGCCCAGACTTACTGTTTCTGAAGGAGGTTTTTTTTTCTCTGTTGGTACTTTCTTAAAGGGGAAGGGTTGTTTTAAGCTTTTTATACTGCCGTTGGGAGGAAATACTCCCCTGTTGGAGTTAGCACTTTGAAGAAATAATTGAATAATGAAGCAGAGTTGCCAGAAAGAAGCTTTTAATGACAAGGAACCAAGATGAGTGACATTCAGCAAGGCTTCTTGGCTAGCTAGAAAGATTGACATTCAAACGTGAGTTTACATACCCTTTTTGAGTTTTGGTCTAAAACTGGTGGCCATTCAAAGTTACAGTGGCACTGAAAAAAGTGACTTATGACCATTTTTCACACTTACCACTGTTACAGAATCCCCACTGTCATGAGAGGCCAGGCGAGGAGAAGCACCCCTTGATGTGAGTGATGTCGAGTTGACCACGCCCACCCAGTCCAATGAGCAGCAAGCCACACCCACCAACTAAGTCACGCCCACAGAACCTGTTGTTAAAATATTTGATCCCCACCCCTGGTTGGACGCCCATGGTTTCATGTGATGGGTGTCTAATGTGGATTCCTGCAGTGAGCTTTGGGTTGACTCAGGAAAGTAAATGGTTCCTCCCAACTCCAGAAGTCTACAATTCTCTAAATTTAAAATAAATAACTTAAACCCAAAGGCAGATTATGAACATGACACCTCCCAGATGAGATGCATGTGCTATTCCTGTAACTTAAAAGCTTTCTGCAAATGTAAGCCAAGCAGTGCACTCAAATGTTCAGTGGATGGGTGTGAGGTGGGTTCAGCTTCAACCATAACAACACAAGAGCACACAATAGATACAAACTCAAGGTTAACCGCACCAAACTTGATTGCAGGAAATACGACTTCAGCAATAGAGTGGTCAATGTCTGGAATACTCTACCTGACTCTGTGGTTTCTTCCCCAACCCCAAAAACTTTAACCTTAGACTGTCTACTATTGACCTCACCCCTTTCCTAAGAGGTCTGTAGGGGGCGTGCATAAGCGCACCAACGTGCCTACCGTCCCTGTCCTATTGTTTCTCTTATTCTTGTTTTATTTTTCTTATATGTACCCATTTCATGTATTCACAACTATGTATACACTTATACTTATTATCTTGTAAACAATTGGCAAATCAAATAAATAAAATAAATAAATAGTCCCACGAATGACTCTGACTATCAATAAAGATCTAAATTATGAGCTTCTGGGTGCCAGACCCCACTTATGGAATTCTTTCCCAAAGGAATTCGGAGCTGGCTTCCTCCATATTATCTATCCAGATTATCTCTGCAGATGTTCAGCCATGTGTTTCCAAAGTATAAACTGCTCCGAAACCAGACTGCCCTTTATAGTGTTGTTTTCAAATGAATATGAATTCCTGTTTTATTTTTATTTTTTATTATCAGGAATGGGTCATTCTGCTGCTGATTCTTTTAAAACCAAAATTAATCCCCCCACCCTTTTTTTGTTTTTTTGAGAATTTCCTGTGGGGAAAATTAATAATCGTAACAACAATCACACCAGTATCAATTCGGCCAGCATGGTGGCTAGGTTGGGGTAAGCCTTAAGAGAATAACAGGATAACAGAGTTGGAAGGGACCTTAGAGGTCTTTTAGTCCAACCCCCTGCTCAGGTGGGAAAACCTACACTATTTCAGACAAATGGTTGTTCAATCTCTTCTTAAAGGCCTCCAGTGTTGGAGCATTTACAACTTCTGGAGGCAAGTTGTTCCACTGGTTAATTGTTCTCACTGTCAGGAAATTTCTCCTTAATTCTAGATTGGTTCTCTCCTTTGTTAATTTCCATCCACTGCTTCTTCTCCTGCCTTCGGGTGTTTCTGAGAATAGCTTGACTGTTGACTCCCTCTTCTTTGTTTTGTAGGAAGTTAGCACCCACTCCTCTCCTAGGAAAATGAAATATTCTAGGAAATATTAAAAAGGAAGAATATTTCCCCTAAAAGAGAAGTAGAAACTCAGAGCGGTAGAAACTCAGCTCCCTGACCTTTGTTAATGGGCCAATAAGGCCAGGACCAGTCTATTCTACATAACAAAGATCTACCTCCTTCAGGCAGAGCCTGGTGGTGGTACAATGAATTGCCCTTCATTGCACCACCCACCAAGTTTCAACCAAACTTAACACACAGACAACCTACAAAGCTAGCCTATGACCTCTGACAGCAGCCAATCAGGATAATCTTCCTGTGCCCCAGGAAGTTCAAAGCCAGAGAGGGTATAAAACCCAGGGACTCTTAGCACCTCTTCCCTTTTCTTCGCCCAAGAGCTCCCAGGCATGTCCACCATTAAACCATCTTTCCAAGCAGTCACTGTGTTTCCAGTGTCTTTTCCCCCCACTTGGAACTGAACTCAGAAGGATATTTCTTCCAACAGTTTCTTCTTTTAAACTGCTCTAGAAGGACTCCAAAAAGGGGATTATTTTTTAATGACACATTTCTCCCCTCCTCCTGTTTTTATAAGGGAAGAAAAAGTAGAAGACTCGTAGCTTGCTTTGACAGTTTGCTGAGTGAACACATCTGCCTTTCTCTACTGACACCTTTCCTTCCATTAGAATTTCACAGCTACAGTGATGTTTTTCTCTCTGTGTTGCACAATCCAAGCCCAGATGACCCCATCTTTTGAATAAAACTCTATCTTCCCCTCTTCCCTGACATTCATTCCAGGTTTCCCACTCATTCCGATAATTAATAAAACAAGCGGACAAGAAACAAACCTTAAGAATCTTCATTTTTTTCCTTTCCCTCTTTCTTTCTTTCTTTCTTTCTTTTTTTTTGCCATTTCTCATTCATTATTCGCTTCATATGAAGAACGGTTGCAGGAACTGGGCATGGCTAGTCTAATGAAAAGAAGGACTAGGGGGTGACATGATAGCAGAGTTCCAATATCTCAGGGGCTGCCACAAAGAAGAGGGAGTCAAGCTATTCTCCAAAGCAACTGAAGGCGGGACAAAAAGCAATGGGTGGAAACTCATCAAGAAGAGAAGCAACTTAGAACTAAGGAGGAATTTCCTGAGAGTTAGAACAATTAACCAGGAGCCTCCAGAAGTTGTAAATGCTCCAACACTTGAAGTTTTTTTTAAAAAAGATGTTGGATAAGCATTTGTCTGAAGTGGTGTAGGGTTTCCTGCCTAAGCAGGGGGTTGGACTAGAACACCTCCAAGGTCCCTCCCAACTCTGTTAGTCTATTCTATTCCAGGGGTCGCCAACCTTTTGGACCTCAGGGACCAGCAAACTCATAATTTTAAATCCTGTGGACCACTAATATGAATTTTGACTGATGGTGGCTTGCTGATGTTGGTGGGAAAGTCAGTCCCATATTCCAGAGCAGCAGTAGTCACGAGACTGGCCCTTTGGTCATCCCATGCTTTTTCTGCAGAGACCCTGGGAAAATTCCCCACCCTGTTTTCCTACTGATCGATCATTCTTTATTTGGGATCGCAGGATACCATCTCCAGCTCCATTCTCAGGGGAGAGAGAGAGAGAGAGAGGGAGAGAGAGAGAGAGAGAGAGAGAGAGAGAGAGAGAGAGAGAGAGAGAGAGACTTTTGGCTTCATGCAAGGAAAGCAGCAGAAGCAGCAGAAGTCTTTCTTTCTTTCCCTCAAACTCCGCCAGAAATGAGTCTTTGTGAGACTTGTTGCAATGGCACAGCCTCTTGGAGCAGGAGGCCTTGCAGGGTCCCAAAGACTCATTTCTGGCGGAGTTTGGGAGAGAGAAAGAAAGACTTTTGCTGCTTTCCTTGTGTGCAGCCAAAAGCAGAAGAAGAAAGAAGTGGGAAGAAGCAGCCCGGTGGCCAGGCAAGGTGTGTGGGGCACGTGGGGCAAGTTCCCCCCCTCTGCCCTTTCCCTCCTCCCCTTACTACCTCATGTTGTTCACAATGCAAGCGACACAAGCCTTGTGTTCCCACACAGCCTTTATTAATTGCTTTGGGGGGGTGCTTTGGGGGTGGTGATATTTCTCTGCAAACCACCAAAATTTTCTTGCAGACCACCAGTAGTCCATGGCCCACCAGTTGGCAACCACTGTTCTATTCTATTCTCATGAATCAGGAATGAAAGCAAACCCCGTGAAGTCTGACTGGAGCCTGAGCCAGTGAATTCAGACCAGGAGAGGTCCTTCATGGGAGTCACGAGGTCACTTCCTTCTGAAGCTGGAGCGGTCAGATAAGTTTGAACAGGGATGCTAAGCCGGGCCAAGAGCTTCTGGTTTCTCAAATCATCTCTGCTTGTTCATGACAGGCCCATTTCCTCAAGGGGAAAAAAAAAGTGATGTTGTAACCTCGCAAGTGGCTTGAAGAAATAGAATAGAGTAGAATACCTTTATTGGCATTGCATTCCAAGAATACAATGAAATTTGAAAGCTACTCCAGCGCACTGCCCCAAACACCACATCACAATCACACTACAGAGAATAATAATAATAATAATAATAATAATAATAATAATAATAATAATAATAATAATAATAATAATAACAACAATAACAATAGCAATAGCAATAATGATAACAATAACAATAACAATAACAATAGGACTAAATCACAAATGCCCTGTTTGATTCAAGACAATTACTGCCTTGGAAAAGAAACTGTTTCTCAATCTATTAGTCCTCATTTTAGGACACCTATAACGCCTCCCTGATGGTAACAGTTTGAAATATGAATGTCCAGGATGAGAACGGTCTGTGGAGATTTTTAGTGCTCTAGAGAGGAGTCTGGTCTTCGCAATCTCTTCCAAAGAAGAAAGAGAGCAACCGATGAATTTTTTTTGTGCTGTATTTATAACTCTCTGGAGCATCTTCTTATCCACTGCAGAGCATCCAGCATACCACACCGTTACACAGTATGCCAAAATGCTCTCGATGGTAGAAACGGTAGAAAGTAACCAGCCACTTCTCACCCAAACTACTCTTTTTCAACAGCCTCAGAAAGTGCAGGCGCTGTTGGGCCTTCTTTGCAGTGGCCATAGTATGGACCAACCAGATAAGGTTGTCGGAAATGTGGGTTCCTAGGAATTTAAAACTATGAACTCTTTCCACACAGTCTCCATTGATATATAGTGGGAGAGGCTCTGCTTTGCATCTTCTGAAGTCTATAATCAATTATTTGGTCTTTTTGAGGTTCAGGGCGAGGTTATGACTCTTGCACCACAAGACCAGTCTGAGAACCTCTGGCCTATAGGTCGTCTCGTCTCCTCCTGATAAGAGTCCCACCAAACGTGATGTGAAGATGCAAAGCTTTTGTGTGTGTGTAGCTTTCTCTCTGTGTGTGTGCTGCATGTGTATTTTTTTTTCTGAAGCATTTACTTGCAAGGTTGACCTGTTTAGAACTCTTGAAGGAACAATAGTGTTGGACAAGGGAAGGATCTACAGAACATTATTATATATCCCATTACAGGTAAACTTCAACTTGCAACAGTCCATTTAGTGGCCGTGCAAAGTCACACGGGCACTGAAAAAAGTGACTTATGACCGTTCTTATACTTACGACCGTTGCAGCAGCCCCCATGGTCATGTGATCAAAATTCAGATGCTTGGCAACTGACTCATATTTGTGACGGTTGCATTGTCCCGGGGTCACCTGATCTCCTTTTGCGACTTTCTGATAAGCAAAGTCAGCGGGGAAGCTGGATTCACTTAACAGTGAAAGTAATTAAACAGCTGCAGTGATTCACTTAACAACCGTGGCAAGAGAGGTTGTAAATTGGGGCAAAGTACACTTAACATAGGCACTCACTTAGCAATGGACATTTTGGACTCAATTGTGGTTGTAAGTATGAGGACCACCTGTATCTCTCTGTCTCTGTGTGATGTTTGTGTGTGTGTGTGTGTGTGTGTGTGTGTACACATACACCCCCACACCCCCACATATATGTATATATACATACACACACACACATATATGTACATGTGTATGTATGTGTATGTGTGTGTGGAAAGGGAACTTCATGAGGACAGTGGTGACACCCAAGCAGGAAAAGCCCGAGGGGAACATCAGGCCAGCCATAAAACAAAGTTGCATAGGAAAAGGAATCAAATAAAAGGTATTAAAGAAGCCCCTTAGACAAAAGCCCAAATAATTAAGAAAACTAAGGAAACAAGAAAAGAAAAACCCTTACAAACACAAGACATGCCAAATCAGCTAAACAAACAGACAAAAGACACAAAATATATTGCAAAGGAGACAGACAGGAGATTGCCACAAGAAAACATTAGGAAACTGATAATCCAATCAAACCACCCTGCAAAGTTTGCCTTCTGCACCCCACGGAGTTTACCCTCCCGGCGGAAATGAAGACAACCCCTGACAGGATTTAAAACATTAAGAAATACAAACACAAGTACACACACACAAAATGAGAAAAAGGTATATAAATCAGGGGCTTATCATACAAAGCTAGCTAGCCCAGGAACGCAGACTTCTTGCTATCTCTTGCCTTCCTGAAAAATAAAAAGAACCAGCTTCCAAGCAGTTGTCTGAATCCTTGCACTGGAGTTCTCCCAGCAGGAAAATCGAACCCTCAGAAGAAAGGCATTTGCCAGTCTTTCAACATGTGTATGTGTGTATATGCAGGGTTGGGCTTCAAAAATTTTAGCAACGGGTCCTCTGCCCAGTTGCTGGGTGGGCGTGGCCATGGTGGGCGTGGTCTAGTCAGCCTTCTTCACCATGGCAGGGGGGCATTTTTGTCCTTCCGGATCTGGAGGCTTTCCTCGAGCCTCCAGGAGGGTGAAAACGGCCTCCCCAGGCTCCAGAGGCACCCGGGAGACCAGAAATGGGCCCATTTCCAGCCTTCCCGAACTTCCGGGAGGCCTATTTTCACCCCCTCCCTGAGCCCCCACATGCACCCTGCACTTACCTACATCCAAAACGGGCCATGTGGGGACTCCGGGGAGGGGAGGGGTGGGCGGAGCCACCCAGGAGTGGGATTTGGGGGTTCTTGGAACTGCATAGAATCTTAGCTAGGGGCTCTCCCGAACCCCTGTGAACCCCAGCAGCCCACCCCTGTATGTATGTGTGTGTGTGTGTGTGTGTATAGTGTGTGTGTTTGTGTGTGTGTGTGTGTACGAACCATTTTCTTGTAATGTTCCGCGGTTTATTTCTCTCGAAGGAACAATATCTTTGGACGAAGCGAGGCCCCACAGAACATTATTATATCCCATTACTGTATCGACTGCCTCATTCAAGGCCCAGGACAGGCCTTCAAAGCTGACCTTTCACCTTACTTTCCCTTCTGACGGCTTTAACTATAGATATTTCAGATAAGTGTAGCTCGTCTACACTACCAAATGCAACACGTTTTCCTTACGGGGATCGGAACAGCCGAAAAGGTACACCACGTATTTGCGCAAGAAAAATCGAACCAGCGAGTTGTTTTGATCAGGGCCATTCAAACCACATTTCAGTGCACAGTGTTGCCTAATTCCAGCTCTTGTATTTATGTTATGGGTTACTATGTCCGTGCAAACCCTGAGAATGGATGAATTAGGAAAGCGACGGATCTCTTAATCCAAGCTAAAGTGTTTTGTACAAATGTAATCCGAGAATAGTGATTGGATGCTTTAATAGAAGCTGTTGTGATCGATCAAATGGTACAAGACAGGATGATGGGAATAAAGCCTAATTTTGTCTTCCAAGTGCTGTTGATTTTTTGTTTTTGTTTTTAAAGCCTATATTGATGTTGTGTTCTTTTTCATTGTTTATTCTATGGTTCCATTATTTTCTTTTCTATTTATACTCCTTTCATTTTCTTCCTTTATATAATTGTAAACTGCCAAGGGCAAGCAGCCTCTTGGTGAGATAGGTGGCAAATAAACTTAACAAAGAATATATAGCAAAGTAATAACAAGAAGTTTGCAGACAGAAATGGATAACTCTGGACCTTTTGTAACTCAAAGTTGAAATGCGGGCTCTTTGGTGATCTCTGACCCTGGTTCTTTTCTTGCAGACGTTTCATTACCCAGCTAGGTAACATCATCAGTGTACTGATGATGTTACTTTGGTAATGAAATGTCTGCAAGAAAAGAACCAGGGTCAGAGACTACTAAGGATGACCAAAACTACACCTCACAGGTCTTTTCTCTGCTGGTACTTAACCACATTGTATAAATATGGCCTGGCAATCTCTTTTTTTTCTGCCATATCCTCAGGAATGTCAACTCATAAAACATTTCTGTTAAGTATGGAGAATAAGGGAGACCAGACATCTGACCAGTGACTTCAACTCTTTAATAAAGTGATAGACATAACAGAGCAATGCTATGGGCAGCAGAAACCCTTTTATAGGGTTAGCTGCTGCCTTATTAACCAATGAAAATGTGCAACAGGTTCAAACTACTGACCAATAAGGACAGTCCCAAAAGTGGCCAATCAGGGACTAGTTCTGGCCCAATCCCAAGTTGTTGTATAAGGACCAATTAAGTGTGCAGGTTTTCAACCCTTAATTTGCATTTAGGTTATTCACTTTTATTGATTCACAACACCCCTCCCCCTTGGGTTCCGTTTGAGGGGAGCTGTGATAAAATCCTCAAGATAGGGAGGCCGTTTGGTCTGCCTGGATGATTTCCGAGGCTCCACCGGGTTTTGTCCAATGTCCGGTTCTGGTGGAGCGTTTGGATGACCATTGTTAAGTTCTATTTCGCTGCACGACGATTCCGTGCTGCATTCACTGTGGTTGTCTCTGCTACTGCGTGTTTCTTCAGGGTTTTGCAGTTCGTTTTCCCCGTATTAAAGTTCCCTGAAGACATCAACTCCCTCCCGCTTCACGTTCCGGTACTTCGCTGGGCTGTAGGGCTCCCGTTGACCTGCTATTAGTTGTATCAAAGTCAATTCCTCGATACTCCCTCCCCTTGAGTTGGTGAACCGGGAAGTCATGGCCGCTGGGTGGTAATCTCGATCGGAGCTGGTCTATGTGGCGTTTCCACACCCTCCCATCGTCTGTTAGCAGGCGGTAAGATCTAGGCCCGGTGAGGTGGGTAACGATTGCGGGTATCCATAACGGGTCGCTGGAAAAGTTTTTGGCAAATATTAAATTGCCTACCTTAAATTCTCGGCATTTGCTGCTGGAGCCGAAAGGTTTTTCCGGTGCGAAGCGGGGTGGAGCCGGTCAAGGTGCGATCGTATTTTCCGCCCCATAAGAAGTTCAGCGGGTGTTTTGTTGGTCACGCTGTGGGCGTGATGTGCTGCAATAAGAGGATTCGATTGATTTTCTCGTCGATGTTGCCAAATTCCATTTTATGCAGGGTCTTTTTCACAAATTGTACCATGCGTTCTGCACGTCCATTCGCCGCAGGGTGCGCGGGCGAGGTCAGCGCATGGCGGATGCCCCGATCAGCAAGATATTGTTCAAAGGGCAATACAGTGAACTGTGGGCCGTTGTCCGAGACCAACACGTCCGGAAACCCGTGCGTGGCAAATAGTCTGTTTAATTTATTAATAACTGAGTCAGTTGTAGTTGTGTGCATTCGATGAATCTCGAGCCAGTTAGAATAGGCGTCAACAGTAATCAGGAAAGTGTGACCTTTGGTAGGCCCCGCAAAGTCAATATGAATACGGGACCATGGTCCCCTCGGCGTTTCCCATTCGGTTGGCCTTGCTTTAGGTGGGGCGTTGCTGACGTCCTGGCAACGTTGGCACGTAGCGACCCAGACCTCGATTCTTTTGTCGATTCCCGGCCACCAAGCATAGCTGCGTGCGAGTGATTTTATCCGCACAATGCCCGGATGTCCCTCATGCAATACCGCCAACACAGTCTGTTGCAATTTGCTAGGGATTACGACTCGATCGCCCCACAAGATACAGCCTTTTTGGGAAAACAGCTCGGTTTGGCGGGCTTTAAAAGGCGCCCATTCAGGTGCAATTTGGTCCATCGGCCACCCCCGTTCAACCCAGTGGAGTATGTGTTGCAGAACTGGGTCACGTTTCGTTTCAAAAGCAATGTCTCTAGCTGTCAAGGGTGGTGCCTGTAGAGTTTCAATCTGTAGTGTTGAGAGGGTTGGGGCTGGATCCACAACAGCGTCTGGAAGCGGTGTTCTGCTCAATGCATCGGCGTGGAGAATCGATTTCCCCGGGCGGTGCTGCAAGGTGTAGTTGTAGGCCGCCAGGAATTCAGACCAACGGGTCATTCTGGGGGACAATATATACGGGGTTGGTTTATTACCCGCAATGATCCCCAGTAGCGGTTTATGATCAGTGATTATTGTAAATGCACGGCCATAAACATATTCGTGAAATCTTTTAACTGCAGCAACAATAGCTAAAGCTTCTTTGTCCAGCTGACTATAATTTCATTCAGCTTTAACTAAGGTTCGCGAAAAAAACGCGATGGGGGCTTCCGCTCCATTTGGTAACACGTGGGCCAGAATTGCCCCAACCCCAAAAGGTGATGCATCACATGTGATAGTGAGTGGCAGGGTCTCGTTGTACTGCATAAGTACTGAATCAGAAGTTAGCAATTTCTTTACTTGTTGGAAAGCATGTTGTTCCGTTGTCCCCAAACCCACGTTGCTTTTTGTCTAATAGTCTATGCAATGGTTCAGCTACTGTTGCTTTGTGGGGTAGAAACACATTATAGAAATTGATAAGTCCAAGGAACGCCTGTAGGTCTGCCTTGTTCCTTGGAGTGGGTGCCTTTTAATTGCTCGTAATTTGTCTTCGTGGGATGAATTCCTTGGCTGTCCAGGAGGTATCCCAAAAATTCTACTTTTTCGGTACATAACTGGCATTTATCTTTTTTTACTCTGAGGCCTGCATTTTGGAATCTTCGTAAAACCTCTCTGAGTCGTTTTTCTAGGATGTCTTTGTTAGGTGCGGCGATGAGTACATCGTCGAAATATGGGACAACGCCTTTTATCCCTTGTAACAACCTTTCCATTAAACTCTGGAAGATTCCAGGGGTGACGCTTACCCGAATTGGAGCCGGTTGCATTTAAATGCGCCCCTATGTGTTACGATCGTTTGCGCCTCGGCTGTGGTTGGGTCTACAGGCAATTGTTGATACGCCTGGGCTAAATCTAGTTTGGCGAAAACTTTCCCGCCGCCCAGAGAATGGAGTAAATGTTGCACTACCGGTACTGGATAAGCACTTTGCTGCAGTGCGTGGTTTAATGTGGCCCGGTAGTCTCCACAAATTCTTAGGGACCCATCAGGCTTGATAGGCGTCACTATCGGGGTTTCCCAACGGGCGTGATCGGTGGGTTCCAGTACGCCCTGCGCTATCAGGTCTTCGTGGTGAGTTGATACCGGGTGTCTCTCTGAGCGAGGCGAGGTATCAGTGGCGAGTTTACGTAGCGGTGCGTTGGTGCGGCGCATTTGGGCTGCCGACTTCTTTGTCGCCTCTGCTGCCGAGGCTTCTTTAAGGGCATCGGTGAGGCTGATGTCCCCCTTAGCCATAATTTTGCTCTGGATAGCGCCGTCTTCTAGGCCCAGAACCAGGCGGTCCCGGAGGGCTTCTTCTAAGTCGGCGAACCCGCATAGGCCTCCTAGGTTCCGGAGGTCCGCGATGTAATTGGCAAGGCTTTCGCCCTTCCGTTGGTCCCTCTGGTAATATTCATGTCTTCTTACTAGAGTTGGTACGGTGGGCGCGTAGTGAGCCCGTAGTAACGGCTCGAGGACGTCCCAGTCCATTTCTTTTACCTCTGCTGGCTTGGCAAGCGACTTTGCCATTTTAAACACGGTTGGTCCACAATGCGTTAGAAAGATAGCTCTTTTTTTGCCGGTTGTTGCATCTTTCAAATTGTTGGTTTCCAGAAACATCTGGAACCGGTCCATGTAGGCCTCCCAGTCTTCGGTCTCTGGGTTGAATGGAGCTGGTGGTACGGCACCGTTGGCCATGTTGCCGTTGATGGTGCGTGTTCGACCATGTGCTCTGTTAGTTGCTCTGTGGGTTAGTCAGCTCTTCGGTCTCCGGATCCCACCTTCGTCGCCAGTGTTAAGTATGGAGAATAAGGGAGACCAGACATCTGACCAGTGACTTCAACTCTTTAATAAAGTGATAGACATAACAGAGCAATGCTATGGGCAGCAGTAACCCTTTTATAGGGTTAGCTGCTGCCTTATTAACCAATGAAAATGTGCAACAAGTTCAAACTACTGACCAATAAGGACAGTCCCAAAAGTGGCCAATCAGGGACTGGTTCTGGCCCAATCCCAAGTTGTTGTATAAGGACCAATCAAGTGTGCAGGTTTTCAACCCCTAATTTGCATTTAGGTTATTCACTTTTATTGATTCACAACAATTTCTATGCTTGTTTTAAAGTGGCCATGAAAAGAAGGGGAGGGGAGAAATTTTAAAGAACAGTGCAGCATTTTGCAACCGAAGATTATAACTCAGCTAGCAGAATTTCTGCCACGCAAAACTCTAATTGGAGAATGTGATTGATGATTCTTGGCTATGAACGTGTTTTGTTGGAGAATATGAATTATGATACACCCAGAGAGGTGGGGGAAAAACCAGGGTCAAGGATAACAGTGAATTACATGTCTCACAATCGGCTTCATACAGATCATGACGACATGTTCGCTCCTAATAAATTCTTTGAAGTTTTTGAAGCTTGGATTGAGGCTCATGATTTAATTAGGGCAACTGCCAGAATCCTGACAAGGACAAGGAGGATAGGACAAGAACTGAACAAGGAGAGATTTAACCTGGAAATAAGGAGAAACTTTCTGACAGTAAGAACAATCAACCAATGGAACAGCTTTTGCCTTCAGAAGTTGTGGGAGCGCCATCACTTGAGACTTTCAAGAAGAGATTGGACTCCCATCTGTCAGAAATGGTGTAGGGTCTCCTGCTTGGGTGGGGGGTTGGACTAGATGACCTACAAGGTCCCTTCCAACTCTGCTTATCTATTATCTGACATTGCTTGCATTTTATTCCCAATCCAGACTTGATGCAGTTTAAAGTCAACCTTGGCTGTTCTGGTGTTAAACCAGTATTTTCTTCCTGGAACAAGCAACAAACACGGGCAATTTAGTAAGACCACACCTAGAATCCTGCATCCAGTTTTGGCCACCACACTATAAAAAAGATGTTGATACTCTAGAAAGAGTGCAGAGAAGAACAATAAAGATTATTAGGGGACTGGAGACTAAAACATACGATGAACGATTGCAGGAACTGGGCTTGGCTAGTCTACGGAAGAGAAGGACCAGGGGAGACATGATAGCAGCCTTCCAATATTTGAGGGGCTGCCACAGGGAGGAAGGGGTCAAGCTATTTTCCAAAGCACCTGAAGGCCAGACAAGGAATAATGGATGGAAACTGATGAAGGAGAGATTCAACCTGGAAATAAGGAGAAATTATCTGACAATGAGAACAATCAACCAATGGAACAGAAGTTGCATTCACAAGTTGTGGGAGCTTAATCTCTGGAGACTTTCAAGAAGAGACTGGACTGCCATCTGTCAGAAATGGTGCTTGGGCAGGGGGTTGGACTAGATGACATACAAGGTCCCTTCCAGCTCTGTTATTCGGTTAATTTTACTGTGGATGCAATCTATCAGATTGATTGACCACTCCCTTAATGTTGGACTCAGGTGATCAGCACGTACACTTAGCCCTCAACTTACAACCATTTGTTTATTTGTTTCTTTGTTTGTTTATTTATTTATTTATTTATTTATTTATTTTGTCAAGCGATTATAAGATTACAGGTATAAGTACAGACATAATTATGAGTACATGAAATGGATACATATAAGAAAAATAAAAAGAAACAATAGGACAGGGACGGTAGGCACGTTGGTGCGCTTATGCACGCCCCCTACAGACCTCTTAGGAAAGGGGTGAGGTCAATAGTAGACAGTCTAAGGTTAAAGTTTTAGGGGTTTGGGGAAGAAACCACGGAGTCAGGTAGAGTATTTCAGTTTAGTAAATATTCAAAGTTACAACGGTACTGGGAAAAGTGATTTGCAACCTGTACTCATGCTTACAACCATTGTAACATCCCCATGGTCAAGCAATCAAAATTTAGATGCTGAGCCATTGGCACATACTGTATTTAAGATGGTTGCTACATCTTGGAGTCTCTCTTCTTTGGGTCAGCCCCTTAGATATTGGAAAACTGCTATCATGTCATCCCTAGTTTTTCTCTTCATTAAACTAGATGTGCCCAATTCCTTCATATGTTTTAGCCTCTAGTCCCCTGATTGTCTTTGTTGCTTCTTTCTGCCCTCTTTCTAGAGTCTCAACACATTTTTTACATCGTGGTGACCAACACTGGATGCAGTATTCCAAGTGGGGCCTTACCAAGGAGTTATAAAGTGGTGTTAATACTTCATGTGATCTTGATTCTATTCCTCTATTAATGCAGCCTAGGATTGCATTGGCTTTTTTGGCAGCTGCAATACACTCCTGGCTCATATTTAACTGATTGTCCACTAGGATTCTGTCATGCCCTAGCATATAACTTTTATATACTGTTGTTGCTCTCTAGCCCCATCTAGTGGCCAGAGAGACAAATACCAAGAATATTGTTTGAAGCTGACCCCACCTCATTACCCATCAGCCCGCAATCTCAACAGAAAGTGCACACTAGGAAGCCAGACTCCATTTCCTTTATCATTTGGAGAAGGCAGAAGCACAAAGAAGAATCCATTTTAATCTGTGGCACATAGTCATCTAAGGACAAACCCTCAACCCACACACAGAGCATCGCCGGTGAGTTTTAAATTGCTTGTATTCATTAATCGCTATGGCCAGCAGTAACTCAATACTGTCTATCTTGTATTTGGTTCTCATTGTATGTATCCCTATTTTCCCAAGTTTCACCCTATCCTGTTCTTTCAATAAAGCATCCGGATCTATGCCCACGGTCTGTTTTATTGGAGGTTAGTAGGAGCCGCATGTCGAGCTGCACACAGACTAATGAGTAACGAGGACAGAACATACTCTAAGATCCCTCTTACAGTTACTATTATTGAGCCATGTAAAGATAAAAGATGGCAAGTGCAATGAAGCGAGAAAGGGTCTTGCTATCCTTCTATGAAGGCCTGGGTGAAGATCCAGGTCTTCATAGCTTCTTCTAAGCAAACAGGAGAGCTGCAACTATTTGGGTTTTAGGGAAATCTCATTCCGGAGGGCCGGTGTTGCGATAGAGGTGTTGCTTCCGGCTTTCTGAAAGATGATGTTGATTAATCAAAGGAACTTGGAGTCCACCATCCCTGCAGGACCGAATCAATTGGGCAGATGTTATGGGAGAAGGACAGTCCCTCAAGTGGCTAGGCCCTATGCCATGAAAATGATCTGAAACCGATTTGTTCAGAGTAGGGCTGGTCATGGTTAGAGAAGATCAAGAGGCAATTTGATCACAGTCTTCAATTATGCGAACAGATGTCACACTGGGGAAGGTCAAGATTTGTTTTTTTCTGGTCCACCGTGCAGGACAGAGAATAATGGACTGAAATTTCAGGAAGGCAAATTCAAAGTGTATGTTAGGAAGAAACACAGACACACAGACACACAGACAGACACCCACCTTACCACTATGAACAGTGTGACCATGGAAAAGTGACTTAGGGAGGTTGGGGGCTTTCCCACATTTTTATATGTTGAAACAGAGTTTGGGCAACCATCTATTGGGGCTCCTTTAATCTGACTTGCTGCCCTGAGTAGAGAGTTGGACTTGACAGCTTCAGTTGTTTTCTGACTCTAGGATTCTTTGATTGTGCAATGCAAATGTGACAAGGAGGTTAAAAAAGACCTCCAAGAGTTCTCATCCATCTCTCAATCATTCATTCAATCAATCAATCGATCCATCAATCATTCACCCACCTCCTATGGTACTCCCCCATTAGGGCACCAAGCCACCTGGCAATGCCAAGTCTTCAGGCTCCTGTGGAAAGTCAGGAGAATGGGAGCCAACCACTTTATCATGCCTTGGAAAGGCCACACTTGGGATACTGCATCCAGTTTCGGTCGCCATGATGTAAAAAAGATGTTGAGACTCTAGAAAGAGTGCAGAGAAGAGCAACAAAGGGGACTGGAGGCTAAAACATATGAAGAACAGTTGCAGGAACTGGGCCTGGCTAGTCTAGTGAAGAGAAGGACCAGGGGAGACATGATAGCAGCCTTCCAATATTTGAGGGGCTGCCACAGAGAGGAGGAGGGGGTCAAGCTATTCTCCAAAGCACCTGAGGGCAGGACAAGAAGCAATGGGTGGAAGCTAATCAAGGAGAGAAGCAACCTAGAACTAAGGAGAAATTTCTTGACAGGACAATTAATCATTGGAACAACTTGCATCCAGAAGTTGTGAATTCTCCAGTTTTTAAGAAGAGATTGGACAACCATTTGTCTGAAGTGGTGTAGGGTTTCCTGCCTAAGCAGGGGGCTGGACTAGAAGACCTCCACGGTCCCTTCCAACTCTGTTATTCTGTTCTATACAACCTCAGGGAGTGAGATGTCCCATAGGGCAGGGGCCATGGCGGAGAAGGTTCTTCTCCTAGACCTGTAGGAGATGACCAGGCTAAGCCCATAGGAGGGGTCAAACGTGTCATCAGTCACAAGTCCCTTCGTATCCACAAGAAATCTAAGTCCCACCCACCTTAAATGCCTTTCTTTAACTCCTGCGAATTTCCCTTGACCGTTAGTAGTCCAGATTCATGTGGAGAGCTTAAGCTTGCGACAAACCTTTATGCTCATTTGAACTGAATTTCTTGATTTTCCCCGGTGCTTGACAAGACCCCGCCAGCTGGAATTGCTTGATTGATGGGATCGGTGGTGGAATTCATTTTTATTTTTTTGCTACCGGTTCTGTGGGCATGGTTTGGTGGGCGTGGTGTGGCTTGGTGGGCATGGCAGGGTAAAATCTCCATTCCTACCCAACTCCAGAGGAAGGATCCTGCAAAATCCCCATTCCCTCCACACCCTACTAACCTGCTTTCCAGCTGCGTTCTCCTTTGCAGGGCAACCAGAGAAGACCCAGCCGATCAGCTGGGACTCAATGGGAGGCAGAGAAGAGATGGGGTTGGCGGGGCCAGTCAGAGGTGGGATTTGCCGGTTCTTCAGAACTGGTCAGAACCTGCTGAATACCACCTCTGGATGGGATCCAAAGGTTGCTTCATCTTCCAGCATGGGTGAGGTGGACCTGTCCAAAGGGGTCCGGTGGTTCCTTAAATAACCTGGATCCACGCCATGCAGATATACTCTGAAAACTGCTAGAGAGAAGCAATCGTAGCTCTCTTCCTGCCTATCACATATTCCAAGCTTCACTCTGGGAAGCAGCCCCTCCCTCCTGGGACTCCAAACACACACACACACACACACACACACACACACACCCTTCATTCTTCCTGAGCTAAGATGAAGGAACCTAGGCTGGTCATTCCCTTCTCCCCCAGATTACCCTGAGCAATTGAAACCCAATGTTGATGGGTTGTATTTATTTTTATTTATTTATTTATTTATTTATTTGATTTGCCAATTGTTTACAAGATAATAAGTATAAGTGTATACATAGTTGTGAATACATGAAATGGGTACATATAAGAAAAATAAAAGAATAAGAATAAGAGACAGGGACAATAGGACAGGGGGTGACGTAGACAGTCTAAGGTTAAAGTTTTGGGGTTTGGGAAGAAACACAGAGTCGGGTAGAGCAGGGTCCACGCCGCCGGACCGTAACAGACCTCTTCTTTTTGTAAAAGCATTTTGAAAGGGGTGAGGTCAATTTCCGGGTAGTAGACAGTCTAAGGTTAAAGTTTTTCGTCAAAATGGCGTTTGGGGAAGAAACTACAGAGTCCTGGGTAGAGTATTCCAGACATGGACCACTCTATTGCTGAAGTCGTATTTCCTGCAATCAAGTTTGGTGCGGTTAACTTTGAGTTTGTATCTATTGTGTGCTCTTGTGTTGTTATGGTTGAAGCTGAAGTATTCATTGACAGGTAGGACTTCCAGGACAGTGATGGGGAGCCGTGCCTGATTAGAATGAACCCCTTCCCCCAGGGGAAGATGTAACAGAGGGTTAGGCTGCACGATGTCTGGAGTCTCTTCCATAACATTCATTTTTCCCAGCTGGAGAAATGGTTCTGGGCGAGCGGTGTCTCCAAGTAAGCAGAAAGACAATGCTACATTCCTTGCATTCTGGAACCTAATTAAAGCCACAAGAAGACTTTTTCCATGAAACATTGCTTAAATGCCAAGGGAAAAGGAAGAGGACACACAGGGAGAGAAACAAACAGACAAACAAGATTCTCCTGTCTCCACTCATTCGGTCCAGGTGTGGAGAGTGGAGGACCTTGGCAATGGCTGTTACAGGTGCTTCATGTTTTTGAGTCAACAGCGGCCAAGTTCAAAGAATAGGAAGTTATTCCTATGAATAATGCAACGAAAGATTTTATCTGAAAGGGAATGCATTTATCTGAAAGGGAATGCATCATTTCACACACACACACACACACACCAACAATCAGATGAAAGTAAAATCAGAGAGAAAAGTTAACTTTTTTTCCGTGTAGATATACAGTTGTATTCTCTACAGTCCTGGTGCTCCATGACTTCTTTTCCTTGGAAGCAGAGGTGGTTATTCAGCAGGTTCTGACCAGTTCTGGAGAACCGGTAGCGGATATTCTGAGTAGTTCGGAGAACCGGCAAATCCCACCTCTGACTGGCCCTGCCCTGTCTATTCTCCACCTCCCTAGTCCCAGCTGATCGACTGGGTCTTCTTTGGTTGCCCTGCACAGGAGAACGGAGCTGGAAAGCAGGTTTGTGGGGCGGGGAGGGAATGGGATTTTGCAGTATCCTTTCCCTGCCATGGCCACCAGCCACACCCACCAAGCCTCACCTACAGAACCAGTAGTAAAATGTTTTGAATCCCACCACTGGTTTTCTTGGTTTACCAGCACATTGCAGAGACCTGGACTAGACGATGTTTATGATGCTTGCTAATTTTACAGTTCTATGACTCTATCTTTCTAAATAATGCCATTTCTGAACTTTGCACTTTTGAGTGTCCAGGAATCAATAGCTACATACAGTGGTGAGCTGCAGCTGGTTTAACAACCGATTCTGGGAGCCCACGTGCCTAACGTGGGCTTCGCACGCGCACGAAGCATTCAAAAAACACCAAGTTGGACCTCTACAGGGCAGCCTTGGTAAGTAGAACAGCTGAGGCGCATGAAATCCACTGTGTCATGTGAATCAGCTGATCTGAAAAAGACAGAAATATAGGACAGGATAGGACGAGGGCGGATGGGAGGGGCCAGCTGATCATCAGAGCTACCAGTTCACTAGAACCAGTCCGAACCAGTTGCAGCCCACCACTGGCTACATATCGGTGGGGTCTTTGGTGCTCTCTGAGCTTGGTTGACGGCACCAAGGACCCTACAGATCAACCTTGATTTACAAATATTTTTCTTCTCTTCTCTTTTCTTCTCTATTGTTCAAATCTCAATTAATCTCCAATAATTTTTACAGGAATGTTGTAAAAGAGACAGAGAAAGAACAAATTTACAAGACAACCATTTGCCCTGTAGCACTATAGGGCACTGAATGCTGGGCAGCAACAACAGGGACCAACAGCTCTCTCCAGGCCATGGAAATGAAAATACTCCATTGGATATTGGGCATCTCCCTTCTTGACCACATCACGTCCAACGACATTTTGGTGTGGCACCAATTATAGAGGAGAGGAGAGAAGGCCGGCTCCGCTGATATGGACATGTCCAGAGAGCAGCACCTTCCACCGTGCCCAAGACTGCCTACCAACTAGAAGTCAATGGGAGGTGACCTCATGGGCTTCCAAAACAGAGATGGAAAGACACCATCAACAAAAATATGCAAGCTATGGGCCTGTGCCCTGGAAATGCAGCTGACCATGCAAAGTGGCATTCAATGATACAAAAATGGATCCTGCACTTGCAGGAATATGCAAGGAAGAAGGAGGAGGAGGAGGAGGAGGAGGAGGAGGAGGAGGAGGAGGAGGAGGAGGAGGAGGAGGAGGAGGAGGAGGGAAGGAAGGAAGGAAGGAAGAAAGAAGAAAGAAGGAAGAAAGAAGGAAGAAAGAAGGAAGGAAGGAATAAGGTCCCAAATTATAATAATACAGAAGTAAATTGGCAGGAAAAGACCGTTTTCGTTTGAGGTACTTTCCCTTTCTCGTAACAGACAGCAGCAAAATAATTTACAATGCAAAATTAAAAGAAAGAAAAAAAAACCCAGGCAATTTGTATTTAATTGGCATAACGTGTTAAAAAAAAAAGCAATCACTTTGGGGGCTGCAGATTTTATTGATGCATTTGCTGATTTGTTCGTTTTACTTCCTAGCCACAATGTGGGCACCCCACGGTCACGTGAAAGGCTCTTGTTTCACTTGAGACATCTGGCATTTTTTTTTTTTTGACTGATTGCACCGCACGAGGAGGTTCTCAATCTGGCTCTGTAGACTATTTAGTACAATGGTTAATCCAGACCAGGCCCTTCCCACCCAGCTCCTGTCTCGGAGCATCTCAATTCAACGCATCCTTTCTTGTTCTTGCTCGGCTCTTGGGTTGCTCAGCTTGGAGTGTGTTTGAAGTTCGTCCAGGAGGTTTCTTGCAGTGAATCATGGAGGTCTCCCTGCTGGAATCGAGAGCCACAAGAAAGGCTGGCTTAGCTGAGACATTATAGGGACACCCCCCCTCCCCTCCCTTGGGGATCTCCCTCAGAGGTAGAGCTATCAGATGGCTCCGGTTTTAAGGGACACTTATTTGGCATGAAGTGTGTCCCCCTTGGTTCCATACACTCAGGGGAACAAGAGCTCCCTTTGCAATTTGGACTTCTAGTTGGCTTTTAGGATAAGTCCAGGATCAAGCATTAAGGATTCCTTCCTTCCTTCCTTCCTTCCTTCCTTCCTTCCTTCCTTCCTTCCTTCCTTCCTTCCTTCCTTCCTTCCTTCCTTCCTTCCTTCCTTCCTTTCCTTCCTTCCCTCCCTCCCTCCCTCCCATCCACCCATCCAGCCATCCTCCCTCCCTTCTCTCCCTCCCTCCCATCCATCCTCCCTCCCTCTATCCCATCTATCCTCCCTCTTACCTCCCTCCCTCCCTCCCTCTCTTCCATGTACCCTACCCACCCATCTTTTTCCTTCCTACCTTCCTTCCCTCTTTCCCTTCCTTCCTTCCTACCTTCCTTCCCTCTTTCTCTTCCTTCCTTCCTTCCTTCCTCCTCCCATCCATCCATTCCTTCCTTCCCTCTCTCCCTTCCTTCTTCCTCCCTCTTTCTCCCTCCGTCCATCTATCCATCCTCTCTCCTCCATCCCTCCCATTCCATTCCTCTTCCTTCCTTCCTTCCTTCCTCCTTCCCTTCTTCCATCTACCTACCCACCCATCTTTTTTCCTTCTTTGCTTCCTTCCTTCGCTCCCTCCCATCCATCCATCCATCCATCCATCCATCCCTCTTTTCCCTCTCTCCCTCCCTCCTTCCTTCCTCCCCTCTTTTCCTCCCTCCCTCCCATCTATCCATCCTCTCTCCCTCTCTCCCTCCCATTCCATCCTCACTCTTACCTTCCTCCCTCCCTCCCCCCTTCCTCCTTCCCTCTCTTCCATCTACCTACCACCCATCTACCTACCCACCCATCTTTTCCATCCTTCCTTCCTTCCATTCCTTCCTTCCTTCCTCCCTCCCTCCTTCCTTCCTTCCTTCCTCCCTCCTTCCTTCCTTCCTCTCTCCCTCTATCCCTCCCATTCCATCCTCACTCTTACCTTCCTACCTTCCCTCCCTCCTTCCTCCTTCCCTCTCTTCCATCTACCTACCCACCCATCTTTTTCCTCCCCCTCTTTCCCTCCCTTCCTTCCTTCCTTCCTTTATCCATCCTCTCTCCCTCCATCCATCCCATTCCATCCATCAATCTTCCACCTCCCTCCCTCCCTCCCTTCCTCCTTCCTCCCCTCTTTTCCATCTACCCACCCACCCATCCTTTTTCCCTTCAACCCTCCCATTCCATCCTCACTCTTCCCCCTCCTGCCTCCTCCTTCCCTCTCTTCCATCTACCACCCATCCTTCGTTCATTCCTCCTTCCTCCCTCCTGCTCCTTCCCCTCCCTCCCACCCATCCTCCCTCCCTCCCTCCCTCTCTTCCTCAACTTTGGACAAGAATTCATTTTTCTCCTCCTGTTTCCTTTTCCTTCTCCTTCCCCTGCAGAAGCTTCGCTGCCATTGGATCCAGTCTGGAAACCCTTTCATGCGTGGGTAGTTTTCCCAAAACCCATTACTGCTCCCTTGGCATATGACAAACAGCACAACGGAGCAATCCTATGTTTAGAATTTGAACAAGAGACATAGTCACAGATCCCAAGAGATCATTAATTCTACATTTCGAGGGCTCATTTTGCAAGTTGCGGGTGGCAGCGCAGAGAGTGCATCCAATTTTAAAACTCCTCCAGCCTTCCTTCATCCTTGTGTCCTGAATGTAGGAAACCTCACCGCCCCACTTTTTCCTCTCTTGATTTTATAATAACTCCTGACTAACCCTTTGGGGGAAGCTGGGATTAAGCCTGTCTACTGCTTTCTTAGTTATCTTGGCCCTTTATCTATCCTCTACTCAATTTCACAAGTTGCTTAACCAAAAAAACCCAGGATAGATCATTTCAAAAAAAAATTCATTAATCAGTTTATCATTGCCCGCAGATGATCTCCAGGGTTAAACAATCTGTGCATTTTTTTTTCCTAGTGGTGTGCCATAAATATTCAAGGAAACGGTGCCCCACTATGGATTCTGTTGTGGCAGACAAACTCATGTGACTTGGAAAGCATTTGTGATTGCTGAGGACAATCTCTATCATGAAATGAGCTTAAAAGCAAGATTCTGTCTGGTTGCATTCACACCTGTCATTTAACCAGGTCAGAAACAGACCTAGTGGCCAATATGCTAAGTAAGTTTAGTTTAATTATCCTAGGTCCTTTCCAACTCTATTATTTGATGGGTTCTATGAGTTTTAATGGCTACTTGTGTGTGTGTGAGAGAGAGATTTAACACAGTGTTTCCCAACCTTGGCCATTTTAAGATGTGTGGACTTCAATGCCCAGAATACTATGGCCAGCAATGTTGGCTTAGGTATTCTGGGAGTTGAAGTCCCCATATCTTAAAATGGTAAAGTTTGGGAAACCCTGGTTTAATGTATCGTGTAAATCAGAGATGGTATTCAGCAGGTTCTGACCAGTTCTGGAGAACCGGTAGCGGAAATTTTGAGTAGTTTGGAGAACCAGCAAATATCACCTCTGACTGGCCCCGCCCCCATCTATTCTCTGCCTCCCATTGAGTCCCAGCTGATTGGCTGGGTCTTCTTTTGTTGCCCTGCACAGGAGAACAGAGCTGGAAAGCAGGTTAGTGGGGTGGGGAGGGAATGGGA
Organism: Notechis scutatus; assembly: GCF_049901735.1. Classification (NCBI taxonomy): domain Eukaryota; kingdom Metazoa; phylum Chordata; class Lepidosauria; order Squamata; family Elapidae; genus Notechis; species Notechis scutatus. Next base: position 161,234,336 of record NC_142012.1, on the reverse strand, counting down.
TTTTACAGTATCCTTCCTCTGCCATGCCCACCAAGCCACGGCCACAGAACCATTAGTAAAACAATTTGAATCCCACCACTGGTGTAAATCTTCTCTGTTTGGCTCCTTTCCAATTCTAATGTGTTGTGTGAACCCAGACAATAGGTTGATTTGACAACCAGATGAAACATCTGGTGGAAATGCAGTCACTCTGCGTATTACATGTCAATATTTGCCTTGTGTTAATAATATTGCTAAAAGTAGTTGTAATCAATGCTATCCACAAACAGCTCCTTGGCGGGGAATGGCTCGGCTGCTGGTTTTGATCAGAAATACAGAAGCAACAGGGACCTCAAGTGGTTCTATTTATTTATTTTAATTGCATTTATTCGATTTATATAGTCGCCATCTTGCAGCCAGCCAACCACTGTGGGCAGCAGTGGGCATTACAAGAATAATTGAAAGCATATCCTAAAAAAGAGAACATAACACAGCTAGTGTGTATGTGTGTGTGTTTGTGTGTGTGTGTAGAGGGGGTGTCGAATTCTTTCAAAAATATCATAAAGTTTCAAAGGAAAATCTCAAAGTCCCGGGGAGGGGAAGATCTGTCTCCTTGCAAAGCTTCTGTATTATGTAATGGTCAGAATTCAAAATATGCCTTGGAACAGTAGTTCTCAACATGTTGGTATGCAGGCCACAGGGGCCCCCGAAGTCATCACGAGGAGTCCACGAAAGCTTGAAAAAAAAAATGTTATATTTTGGCTGGAAAATATGATAAGACAACAAATAGACCTGAAACCTGAGACATTTTTGTTGGGTATAATTCCAGGAAATTACAATAAGGGCAAGACATCCTAACACATCCACACATCCTAACAGCAGTTAGGATTGCATATGCAAAATGTTGGAAAAACCCAGAAACCCCTGCAGATGATATAATAATAATAATAAAAAAAATCTGGAATGTGCAGAGATGGATAGATAAACCCTAAAAATTAAAGGAAAAGAAGATTTGGATTATTTCATAGCATGGGGACTTTTCTATAAATGGTTAAATGAGGTTAGAGGAGTGGAATTAGGTGAAATACAATTTATAGGAGAAAGAAAAATAGATGAGAAAATATTTCTGATGGTCATATAATCAATACTATAATGGAAGATAATATATGTTAAAATATTACTGATGTTATCATATTTGTTTATATATTACCGCATATTTGGTGTGTGTGTGTGTGTGTGTGTGTGTGTTCATAATGACGATGATGATGTTTGTATGTTAACACCTTGGACACCTAGAGAGCACACTGCTCAACATAGAAAGGAAATGTGTGATATAAAACAATAAAAAAATATTTCATGAAAAAAAATGTTATATTTAAATCTTGAGTCAAGTCTTTTGAGGTCCCTTAAGTTCCTTGGCCATGGTCCCTGGCCACGAAAGGTATTTAAAACGGGCCCGTCGGGAAGAAAAGTTTGAGAAAAAACTTCCTGAGAATCAATTGTGGGAAAGATTAATACCACAGTTGGTTCTAGTTGGTCAGGCTTTGGAAGGGACCCTTTTTTTTGAAAAAGGAGGTCGCTCTCATGTGATGGAGATGTGACTGTGCAAATTGTACGGCACAACCGTACTACTTCTAGTTTCAGTTTCCAAACTGTACTCATTGGCTGATCTAGATTAGATGCACAAACCTAGGCTGGTTTATATGTTTATTGATGTATTAGATGTTTATCCTGCCTTTATTAGTTTAACTCAAAGTGGCGAACAGATCTAATCTATCTATCTTCCTCCTCCTATTTCCCCCCCCCCAACAATCTTGAGAGATGGATTGGGCTGAGAGAGGGGAGGGGGGCTGGCCCAAAATCACCTAGATGGCTTTCATGCCTAAGTTGGCACTAGAACTCACAGTCTCCTGGTGCCTGGCTCAAAGTCACCCAACTGGCTTTCATGCCTAAATTGGGACTAGAACTGACAGTCTCCTGGTGCCTGGCTCAAAGTCACCCAACTGGCTTTCATGTCTAAATTAGGACTAGAACTCACAGTCCCCTGGTGCCTGGCTCAAAGTCACCTAGCTGGCTTTCATGGCTAAATTGGGACTAGAACTCACAGTCTCCTTGTGACTGACCCCCAGTTCATCCAGCTGGCTTCTAGGTAGGACTAGAACTCACAGTTTCCTAATGATTGGCCCAAAGTTACCCAGGCAGATCTCACGTGAATGTGTATCCAGAATGCTGCTGTTTTGGATAGCCACAGCTTGCGATGACAGATCTGAGCAGTCCCTTAGTCCAATTTTATTCCGATCTGCTCTTCGTGCAATTCCGAGTTTAAATCTTGCCTGGCTGCGAAGGGACAAAGGGGAGCTGCCTAAGGCCCTGGGCCCTGGTTGTTTTCTCAGTGCGCATAAAGCATCCCAAGGCTGCAAATGTGTTTTTTTTCTATTTACATTTTGAGGAATGCATCCGATGGGGGAGGAACAGAGGGGAGGGGAGGTACTGGCTGATTGTTCCCAGGTTCCCCTTGTCAGTAGCCCTCCCTTCCTTCTCTTGGTGTCTCTTGATGTATGGATCGCATTAAAGGGATGAAAGGGAAGCAGTGCTCAAGGGTTTGGCATCACTGTCCCTATTAAACTCTCCCTGGGAAAACGGTTCCAACAAACATTTGGAGGTTGAGTCACTTTGGAGTCTAAATAAGTTACAAAGTGGTATTTACACAGGAAGGGGCCAATGGTTGGGGCAGACAGTGACAGTTCTAGATTGGATGGGAGTCAGGGATACTGGAGGACTCCTCCGACTCTTTAGGAAAGGTAGCATAAGCACTATAATACAGCACAAAATGCTCCGAGACAAAACACGTAATACAATTTGTTGTGATAGCCATGGGGGGAGACAGTGCGGCCCAGCAGGTTTGTAGGCAGGTTTCTTTCTTTCTTTCTTTCTTTCTTTCTTTCTTTCTTTCTTTCTTTCTTTCTTTCTTTCTTTCTTTCTTTCTTTCTTTTCTTTCTTTCCTTCCTTCTTTCCTTCCTTCCTTCCTTCCTTCTTCCTTTCTTTCTTTCTTTCTTTCTTTCTTTCTTTCTTTCTCTTTCTTTCTTTCTTTCTTTCTCTCTCTCTCTCTCTCTCTCTCTCTCTCTCTCTCTCTCTCTCTCTCTCTCTTCCCATCAATGTTCTAGTATCTGAAGGTGTCCAGAGTTTTTTGCAGCGTTAATTCAGCTCCAGAAAAATAAACACAGATGGCGGATGCTTCCTTTAACATCTTTATAAACACAACGAGTAGATTTTACAAACCAGCTGTAGATTTCTCCAACGCGGAGCAAACTGGAACAGAAACATGTTGCAAGTTCAGAGCAGAGCTCCAGTCTTCAGCAAGCAAGCTAGTTTCTCTTTTACTTTAGTTCAGCAGGCAGGCAAGAGGAGAGAAGCCGTTTCATTTTCAATAGATAGACTCAGAGCTCTGCAGAGTTGGCAAAGCTTAATATAGAGCCACACCTAGGCTACTTCTAGTTTCAGTTTCCAAACTGTCCTCGTTGGCTGATTTAGTTACTATGCCTATTCACTGGCTGACCTTGTTACCAGGCTCTATTTCAATTCATGAATATACTCTGACAGAAGGTGCGGCAACAAAGGAGAGAGAGTCAAACCAGTTTACAAAACACCTGAAGGCAAGACAAGGAGTGGGTTTGAAAATCGTCTGACAGGGAGCTACCGAGAAAAATAAATAAATTCAGAAAAATTCCCAACATGCCTCCTTATGAGAGGGGCAATTGGGCGGTGGTACTAAAGGTTGCCCCCCCCCCACTGCATTCTAAACTTCCAGTCCTCCTGGTCATGTGACCCAGAACAGAGCAAGTGCAGCCATTACACAGAGTATGTGCAGCTGTGACACGTTACTTCATTACAAAGAAGAAAATGCAGTGTCCCTTCCGGCTACTGCCAATGATAGGGTTGGAACGACATTCCATAATCCCTGCTTTGCATTCTTTCCTATTTTTTCTTTTTCTTTAAAAACAAAACAAAAACATCCATTTCAAACCACTATACAACCTGGTTATTTTGGTTGCTGAATTATAGGGACGCTTCAATTTTTGCAACCACAATTGAGCTCAAAACGGAAGCGAGGAATTGGTTAAGCGAGTTTTGCTCCATTTTTACGACTTTGCTCGCCATAGTTCAGAGGTGGGTATTCAGCAGGTTCTGACCAGTTCTGGAGAACCGGTAGCAGAAATTTTGAGTAGTTTGGAGAACCGGCAAATCCTACCTCTGACTGGCCCTGCCCCATCTATTCTCTGCCTCCCATTGAGTCCCAGCTGATTGGCTGGGCCTTCTTTGGTTGCCCTGCACAGGAGAACGGAGCTGGAAAGCAGGTTAGTGGAGTGGGGAGGGAATGGGGATTTTGCAGTATCCTTCCCCTGCCATGCCCACCAAGCCACGCCCAGTAAGCCACACCATGCTCACTCAGTCACGCCCACAGAACCGGTAGTAAAAAAATTTTTGAATCCCACCACTGCCACAATTGTTAAGTGAATGACTACAATTCTTTAAATTCATAGCGAATTTTAAGTGTTTAGTGAATCTGGTTTCCCATTGACTTTGCTTGTCAGAAGGTTGCAAAATGGGATCACGTGACTCCGGGACAGAGCAACGGTCATAAACGTGAATCGATTGTCAAGCACCCGATTGTCAATCACGTGGGGATGCTGCTATGGTCATAAATGTGAAAAATGGTCATAATTCACTTTTTTCAGTGTCATTGTAAGTTTGAACGTTCACTAAATGAACTGTTGTAATTCCAGGACTATCTGAAATCTGTTTTCTAGGTTCACACCATTCATCCAATCAAAACCTCCCCAAATGAACTGGAGCCACATAAAAGGCTAAGGTGCAGAAACCAAGCAGTGATTAACACTTATCAAGAACCTTGAATGCCTTAGCTGACCGTGAGATTAGAATAGAATAGAATAGAATAGAATAGAATAGAATAGAATAGAATAGAATAGAATAGAATAGAATAGAATAGAATAGAATAGAATAGAATAGAATAGAATAGAATAGAATAGAATAGAATAGAATAGAATAGAATAGAATAGAATAGCATAGAATAGAATAGAATAGAATAGAATAGAATAGAATAGAATAGAATAGAATAGAATAGAATAGAATAGAACAGAACAGAATAGAATAGGGAATGGGATGGGATGGGATGGGATGGGATGGGAGGGAAGGGAAGGGAAGAGAAGAGAAGAGAAGAGAAGAGAAGAGAAGAGAAGAGAAGAGAAGAGAAGAGAAGAGAAGAGAATGAAGAATGAGAAAGGGAATGGAAGAGAAGAGAAGAGAAGAGAAAAGAAGAGAAGAGAAGAGAAGAATGGAATGGAAGAGAAGAGAAGAGAACAGAACAGAACAGAACAGAACAGAACAGAAGAATTCTTTATTGGCCAAGTGTGATTGGACACACAAACAAATTGTCTGTGGTGCATATGCTCTCAGTGTACATTTAAAAAAAACCTACATTCATCAAGAATCATAAGGTACAACACTTAACGATAGTCATAGGTTACTAAATAAGCAATCAAATCATATTAGGAAACAAATAAAACAATATAAATCATAGAGATATAAGCAACAAGGTTATAGTCATAAGTGGGAGGAAATAGGCAATAGGAAGGATGAGAAGAATAATAGTGATACAGTGTTAGTAAATAGTTTGAAAGTGTTGTGGGAATTATTTGTTTAGCAGAGTGATGGCATTTGGGGAAAAACTGTCCTTGTGTCTAGTTGTTCTGGTGTGCAGTGCCCTATAACGTTGTTTTAAGGGTAGAAGTTGAAACAATTTACGTCCAGTATGTGCGGGGTCTGTAGATATTTTGACTCGTGCTGTATACAGGTCCTTGATGGAAGGCAGGTTGGTAGCAATTGTTTTTTTGTTTTTGTTTTTGCAGTTCTTATAATCCGTTGAAGTCTGTGTCTTATAGTTATAGAGGTGCAGTTATAGAGGTGCAGATGACACACTCAATCATTCCTCTGTAGAACTGGATCAGCAGCTCCTTGGGCAGTTTGAGCTTCCTGAGTTGGCGCAAAAAGAACACATGTTGTGTGAACACATCCTACGAGCAGAACACCCTGTGCCCTTTGGGGTTGCTTTCTCAACTCATCCTTCAAACCAAAGCTTCTATTTTCATACTGGAATATCTCAATAGATTTCCCACCCTCCTTGTCTCATTCTGTCAAAGTTGAGGGCCTGAGGGAGGTGGGGCTACCCTGTTTTCTCCCTTCCTCCCATGTAGACCCTTCCTCCCCCCCTCTTGGGTTTAGCTCTTTAAAAAGAGCTTAGGTTACAAATGGATTGAGCATTGTGATTGCATTGGAAGGACAGACTATCAATCACCTTGAAAAATCATCTGAGATCAAAGGAAAATATGTAGCATGAACATGTGGCATGTCCCTGTTTCTTGCCGCTTGCATATGTTTTGCTTTTCCTTACAAGTAAAATGGGAGGCGAAACATCAGCATTCTTCAGTGAAAACTTATGATAGCTTCCAGGGGCCAACAACACAATTGTTAGCTTTTCTGGTTCATGGCTCACCAAGTATCCATCCCTGTTAGGGATCCATCACATGCCAGATTAAAAGAACTTCCTTTCCTGGGTTTAGAATCCTTGTTTGGTTTATTCTGAGGACATCCTACCGTAGTCTCTGGAGTGTCTCCTCTCACATTTTTATTAGTTTATATCAAAATATAAAACACAGGTAAGTCCTCGACTTAAAACCACAATTGGGCCCAACATTTCTGTGGCTAAGTGAAACGTTTGTTAAGCAAAATTTCCCCCATTTTATGACTTTTCTTGCCGCAGTTGTTAAGTTGATAGCAGATAACAGATAACAGATAATCAGAGTTGGAAGGGACCTTGTAGATCATCTAGTCCAGCCCCCCGCCCAAGCGGGAGACCCTACACCATTTCTGACAAATGGCCGTCCAGTCACTTCTTGAAAGCCTCCGGTGATGAAGCTCCCACAACTTCCCAAGGCAACTTCTGTTCCATTGGTTGATTGTTCTCACTGTCAGAAAGTTTCTCCTTGTTTCCAGGTTAAATCTCTCCTTGTTCGGTTTCCATCCATTATTCCTTGTCTAGCCTTCAGGTGCTTTAGGAAATAGATTGACCCTCTCTGTGGCAGCCCCTCAAATATTGGAAGACTGCTATCCTGTCTCCCCTGGTCCTTCTCTTTACTAGACTAGCCAAGCCCAGTTCCTGCAACCAGTCCGTTGTATGTTTTAGCCTCCAGTCCCCTAATCATCCTGGTTGCTCTATAGCAATAGCACTAGTGTTGGTATTCTACTGGTTCAGCCCGGTTCGAGCGAACCGGTAGTAAAAGAAACAGCTACCAGTTCAGCTGAACTGGTATTTCTTTTTGTTCCCTTCCCGACGACCAGCTGTTCCAATGATCAGCTGTGCTGGGATCCCCCTCGCTGTCTTACTGCTTTGCCCAGGAGGCTTCCCAGAGGCTCCAGAGGCAAAAAGGGGCACAGGGGATGGTGGTGCTGTGAGCTCCGCCTCCCTCCTGTGCTCTGTTTTTGGCCTCCTGGGCCTCAGGGAAGCCTTCTGGGAGCGAAAACGGCCTCCCATGAGGCTTCTCTGATGCCCAGGGGGCAAAAAAACAGCATGGGGAGTGTAGTGTATTTAAATAGAGACTTCTAGGGCGATGTTCCTATTGGTTAACAGAAGCAACGATACGATTGGTTAGTAACGTTAGTACCTGATTGGCCGCCAATAACGGCGGGAAGTTTAACTAAATGTCATTGGTTGCGAGCCATGGAGCAGCCGCTATAAAAAGGGCTGCTGCGGTTCGACTGCAGTTGAAGTTACTGTTATTATTAAAGAGCTGAATTCAACTCCGGTCTGCGAGTCTCTTTACTGGCGACAGAACAGGGAGGGGTTGCTGCAAAAGTAGAAGAAGAGGCCACGCCCACCCAGTCACATGGCCATGCCCACCTAGCCATGCCCACAGAACTGGTAGTAAAAATATTTGCATCCCAGCCCTGAATGGCACTTAGACTTATATACCACTTCAATGTGCTCCACAGCCCTCTCTAAGTGGTTTACAGAGTCTGCATATTTGCCCTCAACAATCTGGGTCCTCATTTTACCCAACTCGGAAGGATGGAAGGCTGAGTCTACCTTGAGCCTGGTGGGATTTAAACTGCCAAATTCCAGGCAGCTGGCAGGCAGCAGAAGCAGCCTGCAGTACTGCAGTCTAACCACTGCGCCACCACAGCTCCTGCGCCATCACATAACCCTGGGATACGGCGACCATCATAAATATAAGCCGGTTGCCAAGCATCCGAATGTTAATCATGTGACCACGGGGATGCTGCAATGGTCGTAACTGTGAAACATGGTCATAAGCCATTTTTTCATGCTGTCGTAATTTGGAACGGTCACTAAATGAACTGTTGCAAGTGGAGGGCTAGCTGTAGAAAGAAAAATGAAAATAATGGGAAAATAGGTGAGGAAAAAGGAAAGAGGAAAAAGTGTAGGGTAAAAAGGGAAAGAAAAATAAATGCATTGACTTCTGACTCTTTTTAGCAGAGTAGAATAAGATAATTACATACAACCTCGACTTTTTATTTTCACATACTTATTTTCATTTCACATACATTTCTAATGATCTAAGTGCCAGAGCCCACTGTAACTACATAGCCAAAAAGGCATTAAGAGTTGTCAACCTAATCCTACGTAGCTTTTTCTCTGGAAATATCACACTACTAACTATAGCATACAAAACATCTGCTAGACCTATACTCGAATACAGCTCATCAGTCTGGAACCCACATCACGTATCTGAGAAAGTCCAGAAATATTTCACAAGAAGAGTTCTCCACTCCTCTACTCGTTGCAGAATACCTTATGCCACAAGACTTGAAATTCTAGACCTAGAAAACCTAGAACTACGCCGCCTTCGGTCCGATCTAAGTATAGTATATAAAATTATATATTGCAATGTCCTACCTGTCAATGAATACTTCAACCATAACAATACAAGAGCACACAATAGATACAGACTCAAGGTTAATCGCACCAAACTTGATTGCAGGAAATACGACTTCAGCAACAGAGTGGTCAATGTCTGGAATACTCTACCTGACTCTGTGGTTTCTTCCCCAAATCCCCAAAACTTTAACCTTAGACTGTCTACTATTGACCTCACCCCTTTCCTAAGAGGTCTGTAGGGGGCGTGCATAACCGCACCAACGTGCCTGCTGTCCCTGTCCTATTGATTCTTTTTATTTTTCTTATATATATCCATTTCATGTATTTATAACTATGTTTATACTTTTACCTGTTATCTTATAATCGCTTGACAAAAATAAATAAAAAATAAATATATGGAAGTCCTTGGTACTCCCTGAGCGTGGCTGTTTTCTTGCAGATGTATCATTACCCAAATTAGCGAGCACCATCAGTGCTAGTCTAGCATCCTGAGCTACAAATATTCTCCTTTATTTGTACATATTTACTAGCCATTTCTATAACAGCAAACCTATCTAATCAGCAAAACCTACAATCGGAGTTTCATTTTTTTCCCCTTCCTCAAGCACAAAGTCCAGAAGTGGTTTCCAAGTTAAAAAACAAAGTTAGTTGCATTCTTTTCTTTAACTAAAGCAAACAATTGAGCCTTCGCTGCTAATTCCATCAGCTTTTGCAACCAGTCAGCCATTGTTGAAGTTAAATGGAGTGTCCTCCCTCCCCTAAAAAAATAACATATAAACCTGTATCCTAAGACATAGAAATCAGAACAAACACTTTTATCTGATCTCAGTTAAATCAGTTCCAATCAGGTCTTCTCGCCTCTTCAAAGAAACCATTTCAAATTAGGAAACTCTTTTTTTTTTTTTACCCCAATGTGGCGAAATACAGTTTTCTCTCTGCAGCTGAAATGTGTTATTGGCACAGTCTATAATTTCCTTATCAACCATTCCCACATTACCCATTTGAAGTGAAGCACATCAAATTCAAAAATAAACAGTTAACACCATTTAAGGTCCCTTTTGGTCCCAGACCTCAGAACTCAGAAATCCCTTCAAAAGAGTGGTTAAATATGCAAATTCCACTGTAGCCAGAAAAAGTGAAGGCCTTATTTGTGAAAGTCAATTCTGCCATAAATAGATTTGTTTATTTGTACTTCAGAACCTATCATTTGCTGTAATTCTCTTAACCACCAAACAGATGTTTGTTACCAGAGGCATGCAATGCTGCAGAATTCACTTTGGACCACAATTTCGGTGATTCAGAAAAGCATTAGACTCTGACAAATTTGGACGCTGTCCAATTAGCTTGGGCCTGATTCTGAAATGAGGCCTGGAAACCTGAATCTCGCTGTTTTTCATGGACAAACTTGGGAAATTCGCACACAGCTGGTCCTTGCAGAAGTGATTCTAGTGCAGACCGGAGAAAGTCCTGGGATCTTCAGAGCAGAAAAAAGGGTCAGATTTAACAGAGTTGGAAGGGACCTTGTAGGTCATCTAGTCCAACCCCCCCCTTAAGTAGGAGACCCTACACCGTTTCTGACAAATGGCAGTCCAGTCTCTTCTTGAAATGCTCCAGTGATGAAGCTCCCACAACTTCTGAGGGCAACTTCTGTTCCACTGGTTGATTGTTCTCACTGTCAGAAAATTTTTCCTTATTTCTAGGTTGAATCTCTCCTTGATCAGTTTCTTTCTCCCTGTGATGTAACTATGCTTCCTCTGTTGCTGCCATCTTGACTTCTTGTTCACTCACAGGGTTCACTCACAAAGAATCCTTAGTAAGTTCTCAGTAGTAAATCCTTAGTATGACCCCATTTGCAATAACGCATCCAGTTTTCGTCATTACACATTACGAAAAAGACATTGAGACTTTGGAAAAAGTGCAAAGAAGAGTAACTAAGATGAAGACTGAAACATATGAAGAATGGATGCAGGAACTGAGTATGGCCAGTCTAGAGAAAGAAAGGACTAGGGGTGACATGATAGCAGTGTTCCTGTATTGGAGGGGCTGCCACAAAGAAGGGGTCAACTTATAGAATAGAATCATAGAGTTGGAAGGGATCTTGGAGCAGGGGTGGGATTCTACCGGTTCAGACCAGTTCTTTATAACCGGTTGTTACAATTCTGCACAGTTCAGAGAACCGGCAATTCACACCACTGGCCTGAGAGCAGAGATGAACCTTCCTTAGGACTGAAGCTCCTATTTTTCAGTGCAGACTCAGGCAGCAGATTGCAGAAAGATAGATCTCTGAGTGACTCTGTGATTCTGCAAGCAACTCAATCTGCCTGCCTGCTTTGCCTCGTTTTGGGTAAAAGTTGTTCTTTTTTTAATTAAAAAAATCAATATTTACATAAACATTTACAATATTTACATACAAGCCATGCCCAGCCAGCCACACCCACAAATTAGGGCCCACCCACAGAACCGGTTGTTAAGAAATTTGAATCACACCCCTGCCTTGGAGGTCATGTAGTCCAACCGCCTGCTCGAGCAGGAGAGTCTATTCCAAATATTAGCCTCTACCTGGGATCGAACTCACAGCCTCCTGATTTATTTTGCAAAATACTTGAAGGCAAGACAGGAAACAATGGAGGAAAACTAACCAAGGAGAGAAAGCAACCTGGAATTAAGGAGGAATTTTCTAACAGTGAGGACAATTAACCAGTGGAACCGCTTTGCCTTCAGAAGTTGTGGGTGCTCCATCTTTGGAGGTTTTTAAGCAGAGACTAGGCAGTCACCTATTGAGCAGGGTGTTGGACTAGAAGACCTGCAAGATCTCTTCCAGCTCTATTCTGATTAAAGAGAAGATCAGCAACATGCAATTCTTCTCCAGCCAAGGGCCCTGCTTCATGACCTTTCTCCCCTAGAGAGCCCGCTCCAAGACTTGAGCAAATTGAAAACAAAAATTAAAATTTGTCTAAAGTTTTCATGCAATTAAAATTGAATTAATGAGATGCAATCCACATGGTTATTGTGCATGCTACCCTTCAGGCTTAGATGTCTTCTGAAGCTAGGCTATTATGTTGACTGCAGAGGAGAATGAATTTAGGAGATAAGTACTGAAGTAATGTCTTGTACATACTCCCATTTCAGGGGGGCTGGGATCCCGTGACATGTGAAGCTGTGGTTTGTTTTAACCATGCTACAGTGGGCTGATTCATACAAATTATTAAGCAACAAATCATAGGTTTGCAAGCCACAAAGGCTCATTCACAGACTGCACCAAGTCGAAACCCCAAACAAATCACATTCTGCTTAGTGCAATGAGTAAAAACCAAAGAGCCATATAGGTTGTCAGGGGTGAGATTCTACCGGTTTGGCTCGATTCCGGTGAACCGGTAGTTACGGTGATGGTTTGGCTCCACCCACCTGCCCCTGCCCTATTCTGTCCTTTATTTCTGGGCTTTTCAGCTCAGCTGTTTGGTGGATTGCTGCTCACCGGACTGCAGCAGAAGGTAAGTTTTAGAGCTAAAAAAAGCAACATTTTTGAAACGTTGCAGGCAGGCGAAGCTCGCACTCACAGAACTGGTTGTTACATGGGTTGAATCACACTCCTGTAGGTAGTTCTTGACTTATAACCACAGTTGGACCAGAATTGCTGGTGTTTGGCAGTTACTAGGTGAGTCACGGCCAAGTTTATGATCTTTTTGCCGCAGTTGTTACATTGCAGTTTTTGTTTTCCCCCCCAAATTTTTATTTTTACATACAATAAATCCATTCCATTTCAATCGTGTGTTGATTAGGTACATATTTTGTGTGCTTACAATTAATAATAATACTCTTCTTATCAATATAACAATATAACAATAATCACATTCTCGTATGAATAATATAAGTACTATCCAATATATTTATTTCACCAGCTTCTCTTTGCTTTATAGCTACACCTCATCCATTTTAATTTATTTTATTTTCTAACCATTGATAAAACAAATCCCATACCATGTAATATTCAGATTCTTCCTTTTCTTTTATTTCTAATGTTAGTCTGTTCATTTCTGCACATTCAAATATTTTTTTGATTACTTTTCTCTCTATCGGTACCTTATCACTTTTCCAATTCTAAGCAAATACAATTCAAGCTGCTGTTTAGACATGTATGATTAAGTATGTTTTTTTCTTTACTATAACCTTTAGGTACCATTCCTAATAAAAAATATTTCAGGTTTCAAATCTATATGTTATTCAATCATTGTTTTCCAACCATGTGTGTATTTTTTTTTTAATCTTTTGGCTTCTATGCAAGTCCACCACATATGGTAATATGTTCCTGGTGTTTGATGACACTTCCAGCATTTGGTCGATTGATCTTTAAACATTTTCACTAGTTTTGCTGGTGAACATTGAAGTTGTTAAGTGAATCATGCAGTCGTTAAGAGAATCCGGCTTCCTCCATTGACTCTGCATGTCAGAAGCTGGTGAATGGCAATCACATCACTCCTCAACCATTGCAAACACATGCCAATTTCCCAGGGTCTGAATGTTAATCACGTGAACAGCACTTGCAAGTGTGAGCACTCATCATAAGTCAATTTTTTCAGCGCTGTCATAATTGCGAATGGTTGCAGTCAAAGACTCCCTGTAGAGAGAAATCAGCTTTCCTGGTAATTTTCATTTCCAAGGGGAGATTTCTCCTGGAAAAAAAAAAAAAAAAACAATGCTTCAAGCATGCAAATATTCCCCTTTGTATGACCCTGTTCCAGGTCATGGTTTGTTCTTTGCAGATGCTTCTTTTTCCTTCCGGAACTTTAGTTAAATACAGGATCCCACCCAATCAGGGATCACACAATGAATAGAATGACACCATAGTGTCAAGCAGTCATTTAGATTTTGGCTGCTGGATGCTATCATTGCACGCAAATGAGAGCCGTTTAAACAGATGAATGAACTTTCTCACAAGGCATGCCAAAGTAATATGAAGGGAAAGAGAGAGGAGGGGAAAACAAAAGGAATCTTTCTGATGTGGCCAAAATATTTGCAAAAAAATGAGAGTCGGTTTTTCCGTGCATTAATATTTCTATGTCCAAAAAACAACAAAGGCCTTCAAACCCTATTATTATTCTTTTTCTGAGGTCTTATTTTGTCTGGGGCTGCCTTTGTCACATTCCCGCCCCCCTTTCCTGGCGGTTCATATAATTCCCAGACTTCCCAAGTAAACATGCTGATTTGATTGTCCCAAAGGTGTTTTTTTCAAAAGACAGCTGGGCTTTGTTTTTTTCATGCTTACAGTTTTTATTAGCTTATAATATAAAATCAGTACAACTTTGTTTTTCCTTGAAGATGTTTCACTTCTCATCCAAGAAGCTTCTGTTCTCATTGAACGGTGGAGGATGGGGAGATTTATATTCCTTGCAGTCATCTGGTCATTTGCACTCTCTCTGGGAATTGTGGAAGCCACTTGGAGGTTTATCTGTGCCCTCAGGTACGCCTGAAAAGTCCAAATGGGTGTGGAGCCTTCTTGTGATTGCTGAAAGGACTGTGTTGTAAACAGGAGATAGGTGCAGGGTTGGGATTCTATAGTTTCGGACTGGTCCGGGCGAGCTGGATATTAAATTTACATCTGGTTTGCTGAACCGGTAGTTGAACCGACTGGCTGGCTCTGCCCATCCAGCCCCTCCCCTCCCAGGAATCTCCACCTGGCCTGTTTTGGATACAGGTAAATGCAGGGTCCGCATGGAGGCTCTGGGAGGACAAAAAAACGGGACTTCCGGAAGTCTGGAAACGGGTCTGTTTCCGGCTTCCAGAGGGCCTCCAGATCCTGGGGGAGGCCATTTTTGCCCTCCAGAGGCCCAAGGGAAGCCTCCAGACCCTGGGGAAGCTGAAAAAATGTCCCTCCCAGAAGTTTTGGAAGTCCGGAAATGGGTCTGTTTCTGGCTTCCGGAGGGCCTCCAGATCCCGGGGGAGGCCATTTTTGCCCTCCCAGAGGTCCGAGGGAAGCCTCCAAATCCTGGGGAAGCCGAAAAAAATGGCCCTCCCAGAAGTTTTGGAAGTCCAGAAATGGGTCTGTTTCTGGCTTCCGGAGGGCCTCCAGATCCCGGGGGAGGCCATTTTTGCCCTCCCAGAGGTCCGAGGGAAGCCTCCGGATCCCGAGGAAGCTGAAAAACAACCCTCCCAGAAGTTCTGAAAGTCTGGCTTCCGGAGGGCCTCCAGACCTCGAGGGAAGCCTCCGGACCTTGGGGAAAGCTAAAAACAGCCCTCCCGGAAGTTCCGGTAGGCCACACCCACCACAGTCATGTCCACCCAGCAACCAGGCAGCAAACCGGTTGCTGGGATTTTTGAATTCCATCCCTGGATAGGTGGCATCGTATCTCTCTCCCTTTTTTGAGAGAGGGCTGTTCACTCTTAACGTAGGTGGCCTCTTTGACTCCTCCCTGTCGAGAATGTGGACTTTGCTGTCTTCCATGGAAAAACAAAGTCCATATGCTTTTTGAAAAAGCACCTTTGGGACAACCATGGTCTGGATGACTTGAGAATCTCCATAGACATGCCGATTTGATTCTCTTGTTCGGGAAGGATATGAGCACAGGCATCTATTGGAAGCCAGGATTCCTTCTAAATAGCGATAGCTTTTGGATTTACATATCACTTCACAGTGCTTTACAGCAGTGGTCCCCAACCTTTTTGTACCAATCTGGGTCCGATTCAAGCCAGAAAATTTCTGCAAAGTAAACGGGAGAGAGGGGGGAGTTTTCCTGTCGCCAGCTCTTTAATAATAACAGTACACTTCACCTGCAGCCCGACCGCGCCCTTAATCACAGTGTCCCGCTGCTCATGCCTGCCTGCCTGCATTAGTTTCTGGCTGTTTGGGAACAGCTCGGCGTTAGTAATCAATAACTATCTGCTTCTGTTAACTACAGCCGAAGCTGTTCTATTCAACCACTACGATGACAGCAGGCAGGCAGAAGTTGCAATGACATCACCTGGTTGAATCACTTCGGCCGCTAGGAGAGAGGGAGAGCGGGAGGAGAGGGAGGGGAGGGGAGAAAGGGCTCCAATTGCGACAGGAGAAAGTTTTCCTCTGACTTCTTTGAATCTTTTTCTTCCTGTGCTTGTGGAGGAGCAAGAGAGCGACTGAGAGAGCTGACCCAGAGAGAAGGACAGGCTTCGGTTGCTTCCTCCCTCCCCTTCTTTCATTTGTGTCCTTGATCCCCGATCCCAGCAGCATTCACCGAAGGTGAAGAAAGCCACCATTTTTTTAAAAAAAATCTTTGCGGCCCGGTAGAGAGTGCTCCACGGCCCGGTACCGGTCCGCGGCCCGGTGGTTGGGGACCCCTGCTTTACAGCCCTCTCTAAGCAGTTTACAGAATCAGCAAATTTGCCCCCGCAACAATCTGGGTCCACAATGATGTCAGACCCATCATGACACCATCACACAGAAGTTGCAATGACATCACCATGCATGATGTCGCTTCTGGGAGGGAGAGAGAATGAGAGAGAGAGAGAGAGAGAGAGACAGCTTCCTCTTCTCAATTTCAGCTTTGCTACCAAAAGAAATGTTTTCCTTCTATGAACTTTCCTAAATTGAATGGTTTATCAAAAAAATTGTGATAATATGGGGTATACATTCAATTCTCGGAAGAAAAAAAAACACCTGTATTCATTCTTAATCTGATTCATCCCATAATCTGTGTAAGAGCTAGGGTGGCGCAGTGGTTAGAATGCAGTATTGTGGGCTAACTCTCCTCACAGCCAGGAGTTCGATCCTCACCAGGCTCAAGGTTGACTCAGCCTTCCATCCTTCCGAACTCGGTAAAATGAGGACGTAGATAGTTGGGGGCAACAGGCTGAGATTGTAAACCGCCCAGAGAGTGCTGTGAGACCCTTTGAAGTGGTATATAAGTCTAAGTGCTAGTGCTATTTCTGAAAACTGGACCTGATTGGCTCGGTCACAGTTTGAAAACCTGGAAGGATTTAACAGATAACAGATAATCAGAGTTGGAAGGGACCTTGTAGGTCATCTAGTCTAACCCCCGCCGCCCAAGTGGGAGACCCTACAACATTTGATTGTTCTGGGTTCTGAATTTGATTGTTCTGGGTTCTGAATGGGGGAAAAAAAAACTACAAAGGGCAAGTAAGACATGGAAGAAGAAGAAAAAAGTAGGATCGATCCTCCCCATTTCCCCTTAATGGCTCCTAGCATGCATACCAGATAGGCCAACCACCTGGCTGATATTCTCTTAACTTCCCATAACTTCCCTTCCTTCAGTTTCCTCTGATAAAACTTACGAAGAACAGTTGGTGGAATTGGGTATGTCTTGTTTAATGAAAAGAAGGACCAGGGGGAGGACATGATACCGATCTTTCAATATCTCAGGGGCTGCCACACTAAGAAGAGGGTGTCACGCTATTCTCCAAAGCAACTGAGGGTAGGACAAGAAGCAATGGATGGAAACTAAATCGAGGAGAGAAGCAACCTAGAACTAAGGAGAAATTTCCTTTCAGTGAGAACAATTAAGCCAGTGGGACTTCAGATGTTGTGAGTTCTCCGACACTGGGGGTTTTTAAGAAGAGATTGGACAGCCATTTGTCCAGAATGGTCTAGGGCAGGGGTCTCCAACCTTAGCAACTTTAAGCCCGGCAGACTTCCATTCCCAGAATTCCCCAGCCA
The DNA here is from genome assembly GCF_049901735.1 of Notechis scutatus. Taxonomy (NCBI): domain Eukaryota; kingdom Metazoa; phylum Chordata; class Lepidosauria; order Squamata; family Elapidae; genus Notechis; species Notechis scutatus. The sequence continues at coordinate 161,216,739 of NC_142012.1, read as the reverse complement.
GCAAAGCTATGGTCCTTTGCTTGTGCAGGAAGTTGGACTCCAAGGTGCCTTCCAACTCTGTTATGCTTTATTCCTCTTTTTTTTTTCCTGCCATAACTACAAGGATGGGCAAAAGCCATCAAGACCGATGCATTCGGTAAAATTAGAAGTTAACTAGTACGTCGTTCATCTCTATTCATTTCCTTCCTCTTTCCTTGTAGCCATCTATAGAGGAATGGAAACATCGCAGGGTGTGGGGTTTTTGTTTTTTGTTGGTTTTGTTGCCGTTATTGGTTGCAAACCAACGCCTGCCTTTCTGCAATCCTATTAATTTTATGGGTTTTATGCAGCAAAAGATTCAGTTCTATCCGGACATTTGTGGCTTGGCGAGATTTCATGCGGGGCATCGGTTTCTAGCCCAGTGCTCTGATTCCAAAAGGATCCTTAACTCCTACTGAATCCTAGCAAGCAGACAGTCTCTGGAGCAGGCAGATTTGGGGCTATTTTGCAAGACCTGGCCAATTCAGAAGCCACACGTCACCAGCCAAGACTCCATGCCTTTCATGGTAGCTCAACAGAAGCCAAAACATGATGAGGAGCATGTACTAGGAGCTAGTCCATTCCTAACCCCCGAGTTATTGGTACCCTATATTTGCTGAGCGGTGTTCATTATAGCTTCAGCTTCTTGCTTAACTAGGCAGATTTGATGCCAATGTTGAAGAGAGCAGGCCAGAATGCAGTTCTTTTTGGCCTTTGTTGTTTTTGGCAGGGTTTTCTCCCCTTCTCTTGGTCCTTTGCACTGAGCTTAGGCCCAGGGCAAAACCAGCGGTTAGCTCACACATCCTGAGCTCCAGGCACTTGCTGTACATCCAAGCAGCTGGTGAGAAGCGATGAGGTGTGGTAACAGCCTCGAGACACCCTTCCCTCGGCTCTCATGTGTGTGCCTGGGAATCCACAAGGATGGTGTTGGAAGAAATATCCACCTGGTTCAATTCCAAGCAGGGAGAAAGACACTGAAAACATGGAGGCTGATTGGAAAGATGGTTTATTGGTGAACAGGACCACATGGGCTTGAGATCCTGGTGCAGCTGACCACATGAAGTGGAAACTGAGGGTTATTTATACCCTCTCTTGGGCCTTGCCCTTGAGCTTCCTGTTTCTGTGGCAAGAGCATGTATTCTATTGGTTGCTGTCACAGCTAACTTTGTAGGCTGTCTGAGTCCCAGACTTGGTTAAACTTTGCTGAGTGATACAATGAAGGGGCTTGTTGTGCCATGTGGTGAGCATTGCTGCTAGATGGTAAAGGGCTAATCCTATTATGTCCTGAGGCATCATGTCTTAATCCCATCACCCTGGAGCTGGAGGTCTTTTGTCTTGTAGATAAGCTGGCTCAGTCTTGCAGGGGCTATTAAGAAAGGTGGGAGCTGCTTTCCAAGAATATGTTTCTCCTTCAGGGAAATATAATATTCTGTCTTTTTAATATTTCTCAAAATATTTCATTCTTCTAGGAGTGGGGTGGGTGCTAACTTTCTACAATGGAAACAAATTTCTCACCAAGCCACCAATGCTAGGTGCTCCTTTCTTGGAAAGTCTCTAGGACAGGGGTCTTCAAACTTGACAGTTTTAAGACTTGTGGACTTCAACTCCCAGAATTCCTTCTCCAATCATGGTAGCTCAGGAATTCTGGGAGTTGAAGTCCACAAGTCTTAAACTTGCCAAGTTTAGAAGGCCATAGACTCCTTTCACCCATTGCTACCTTTCCAAGTTCATCAGTGTGGACATTAAGTGAATCTACCTTTCCCTGTTGACTTCACTTGTTGTCAGCGAGCTGGGATGGTCACTAATGGTGAACACATGACTCTGAGAGGCTGCAACTGTCATAAATACATGGCCAGTTGTCAAGCACTCAAATTTTGTTCACATGATGGTGGGGAATGCTACAACGATCGTAAAGGCAAATACTGGTTGTAAGTCACCAGTTTCAAAGCAATTATAACTTTCACGAATGACAGCAAGTATATGTGTCCCAGGATAATGCTGCAGAATCCAGAGACCAGAGTTTTAGTCTTCCGAGCTTTCAGATTCCTGCTAGCGCCCATCCTCAGGGAAATTCTCTCTAGTAGAACCTCTACCACATTCTGGTGAGAGAGAAGTTATGAATAGAATAGAATTACAAATTTAGAAGGGACCTTGGAGGTCTTCTAGTCCAACCCCCTCCTCAGATAGGAAACCCTACACCATTTCAGACAAATAGTTATCCAACATCTTTTTAAAAAACGCCCAGTGTTGGAGCATTCACAACTTCTGGAGGCAAATTGTTCCACTTATTAATTTTTCTAACTGTCAGGAAATTCCTCCTTAGTTCTAAGTTGCTTCTCTCCTTGACGAGTTTCCACCCATTGCTTTTTGTCCCACCTTCAGGTGTTTTGGAGAATAGCTGGACTCCCTCTTCTTTGTGGCAGCCCCTGAGATATTGGAACTCTACTATCATGTCTCCCCTGGTCCTTCTTTTCATTAGACTAGACATACCCAATTCCTGCAACCATTCTTCATGTTTTAGCCTCCAACCCTCTAATCATCTTTGTTGCTCTTCTCTGCACTCTTTCTAGAATCTCAACATCTCTCTTACACCGTGGTGACCAAAACTGGACGCAGTATTCCAAGCATGGCCTTTCCAAGGCATTATAAAGTGGTATTAACACTTCATGTGATCTTGATTCTATCCCTCTGTTTATCCAGCCTAGAACCGTGTTGGCTTTTTTGGCAGCTGCTGCACACTGCTGGCTCCTATTTAAATGGTTGTCCACTTCAGTTCTCTGAAGATGGACTCGAAAGAACTAAAACTCTGGTCTTGGTGACTGACCCCAATTGGATTCCGGTTGTAACTTTAAAGGGTTGCTAAACAGTTGTAAATTAAGGAGTATTGAGAATTAAGTATTGAGAATTGCAATGAAATTTCATTTTAATGTATGGCGATTAGTGTATGTTTAAAGTGACAGTGAAGTTATTATAAGTCTAAACTCAGGTTGGCAAGCCAGTGCCAGGGAACAGTTTCTCTCCAAGGCAAGCCCAGAGGCCAGACCTTTCCGATCGATGTCCTTAGGAGAAACCTGCAAAGAATGAGACAATACCAAGGATATTGAGCTTTGCTGCCTGTTTTGAACCTTTGCCCAGCCTGGAAAGGCATCCAAGTTTTGCAACTTGGAACTGACAACACAGGTGTTCTCATTAGCCATGTTTTTCACAACATATTGTTCCAGCTCTTCCTAGCATGGCTGATTAACTGCTTTATAATGAATTAAATGAATTAATACATTGCCAATGCTGATGGCACCAGGGGCCAAAGCCAGGATCGGAAAGAACCAAGCATTCAATGCTGCGTAAAGACATGCCTTTAAAAGAGCATCTTACCTTGGCAAACACCAGATAATATGTGGGTGTTCACGGAAGAAGACTTGGCTGAATCCTCCAATCTTTGGAGTCATTCCATACTTGGCCAAGGTAGCATGATCTTGGAAAGCAGCCCCCACCTTTCTTAATAGCTCCAGCAGGACTGAGCCAGCCTATCTATAAGACAAAAGACCTCCAGCTCCAGGGCGATGGGATGAAGACATGACCCTCCAGGACATAATAGGATTATTTAGCAGCAGAGCTTCCTGCATTGCAAATTCGCCTAAGGACATTGCATCAGCCCAAGGTTCAACCAAACTTGATTCAGACAAACTGACCCCACATGGCCCCATGGAATTCAGACTACAGCCAATAGCGTACCTTTCTTTCACAGGAACAGGAAGCTCAAGGAATAAATACCTCTCTCTTTCAACTCCATATGATCAGCTGCACCAGGATCATGTGCTTGATGGCTATGCTTCATTAAACCATCTTTCCATTCAGCCTCCATGTTTCCAGTGTCTTTCTCCCTGCTTGGAAACCGAACCAGATGTCTATTTCTTCCAACAATACTGTGAGAATTACAGAAAGCATTTAAAGCAGTATTTCTCAACCTCAACCACTTTAAGATGTATGGACTTCAGCTCCCAGAATTCCCCAACTAGCCATGCCGGCTGGGGAATTCTGGGAATTGCGGTCCATACATCTTAAAGTGCTAGAAGTTAAGCAACACTTATATAAAGCTTTAGGTAAACACTCACCCAAAAAAAAAACTATCTCATCCAAGAAGCTTCTTCAAACCTGAAGAAGTATTTATTTATTTATTTATTTATTTATTTATTTGATTTGCCAATTGTTTACAAGATAATAAGTATAAGTGTATACATAGTTGTGAATACATGAAATGGGTACATATAAGAAAAATAAAAGAAGAATAAGAGAAACAATAGGACAGGGACGGTAGGCACGTTGGTGCGCTTATGCACGCCCCCTACAGACCTCTTAGGAAAGGGGTGAGGTCAATAGTAGACAGTCTAAGGTTAAAGTTTTTGGGGTTTGGGGAAGAAACTACAGAGTCGGGTAGAGTATTCCAGACATTGACTACTCTGTTGCTGAAGCTTCTTGGATGAGAAGCGAAACTTCTTCAAGGAAAAACAAAGAAAGTCCAGTTGCCTCTTGAAAAACCACCCTTGTGACAAAAATGACCTGGATGATTGATAGTCTCCATAGACACTTATCTAAAGCATGTCATGTCAACTTGATTTCTGTACACAGGTTTTCAATATACATCTTTGGGCTTCAGATGTTTCTAGTTTTAGTTCTTAGCTCCCCATTTAAAATGCATTTAACTATATACTTAGACTACTTCCCAAGCACTTTTTTCATCTCTCATGGTATCCTAAAGCAGGGATGGGGAACGATAGCCCTTTTATGACCATGGCTGACTCAGGGATTCTGGGAGTTGAAGTCCACAAATCATAAAAGGGCCATTATTCCCCACCACTGTCCTAGAGTGACCCTGTGCTGGAGATGTAGCATGGAGAATTGAGAAATTCTATCAGAGGGATATGGGGAAGTAGGAGTCAGTAGCATATTAGAAGAATCTTCTGGAAAAGTGAGTTCCTTCTCTCAGCGTTAGTGGCAGATGCGATCTGTTACTCTATCAGTCCAGATAGGTCCGATTCATTTCAACCTTATTACTATTCTTAGCTTGATGGAGAAAGTAAACGTGGCCCTAAAGACTTTTGCCTGGTGTAAGGTCCCCGTGGAATTTATACCAAACACAAATGATAATTGCTGCTACTAGAACCAGGGATGGCTACTAACTCAAGATAGGTCCACTTCAATTTGAGTTTGATTCCTGGTAAAATCTTGGGTGTTTACCATGTTGATATAACAGAATAACAGAGTTGGAGGGGGCCTTGGAGATCTTCAAGACCAACCCCCTGCTCAAGCAGGAGACTGTAGTGACCCAGGGTGTGGCACAAAGGCAACACAGTCAAATAAGCAAGAAGAGTCCCTTTATTATCTCCAACTTTGCCCCCAATGTCAAGGTTACTTTCGGCTGGAGAAAAACTGTCCCAGGAATTAGCCTTTAGCTATAAAAAATTCAGTCCAAAACAAGGTCCATACAAACTGTAACTTAAAATCCAAACAAACCAAGCTGAAGTAATTAGCTTGACAGGGCAGAAGGAATTTCAGGCTTGAAAGCACGGCAAAACTCACACAGGTGGGAAGACGCCAGGAATACTGATAAGCCACAATGATACAAGATAATTTCACGTATGCACCCAACAGTTTGCTGTGCGCAGCTCCCCTTTTTAAACAATGTGTTCCCAGCTGCAGCTAATGAAGGGAGAGGGCCCTTTCCTCCCCCATAAGCCATGCAACTCATGTTGCTCCCTTCTCCATTCCTCCCTGCATGCCCTAGGATGAAGACAGCGTGAGCCTGGATCTTCCTCCAAATTCCCTCTCCCTTGTTCTACCTCTCCCTTGTTCTACCTCTTCCCTGCTCTGCCCAGCTGGACTTTGCCCTTCTCCAGTTCCTTCCACAGCCAACAGAACCACACTCCCACTCCCTGTCAGCTGTTTGGCTTCCCTCTCCAAGTCAGATTTCAACAGGGGCATGACAGAGACCTTATAATATTTCAGACAAGTGGCTGTCCAGTCTCTGGCTGTCCAGGGATGAAGCACCCTCAATTTCTGAAGGCAAGCTTTTAATTGTTCTAACTGTCAGGAAGTTTCTTCTTAGTTCTAAGTGGCTTCTCTCCTTGATTAGTTTCCACCCATAGCTTCTTGTCCTGCCTTCAGGTGCTTTGGAGAATAGGTTGACATTGCTCTTCTTTGTGGCAGCCTCTGAGATATTGGAAGACTGCTATCCTGTCACCCCTAGTCCTTCTTTTCATTAGACTAGACATACCCAGTTCTTAATTTGTTTAAGCCTTCGTTGCGCATATTCTGGAAGCTTCCCATTCATATATCACTGAGGTCCAATCTGAGGTATAGCTTCCAAGCTTAGGTAGACAAAGTGTTGCCGTCTGTTGAAAGCCAGTGGGTAATGTAGGCCTAAGTAAATGTTTCGAAGCCAAGAGTAGGGACTGGTATTGAGTGAAGAGCCAGAGGCCCTTTCCCTCAAAGGGGTGGGACCAAGGACATTTTGACAGTGATTGATAAGCCAAGAACCACAGAGATGGTATTCACTCAACATGCTTAACTAGATGTTAAAGATTTGCTAGGACTTAAGGGTACCAGGTTGAAGAAAGACAAGTTGGAGAGATTTGTTGGAAAGCTGCAACGGGGGATGATTGTTGGCACTGTGGTCTCTTGATGGGATTTCCAGAAGTTCTGGTTGGCTGTGTTTTCCAAGCCAGGTTGGCCTAATGGACGGAAGCCTGATCCCACAGTCTCTTCTGAAGTTCTCCAGCTTCCTAAGAAGTCTGGTCCTGCTGGGATACAGTATGGAAAACTAGTTGAGGATTGCAGTCCTTGGGACTTCTCGGTTGCAAATGTTGGGGTTTTCTTTTGTTTTCTTGGGGCATTATGCCTCTCCTGCTAGATCCCGCAGGCTGTCATGTCACTTTTCATTGTGGTCGTTCTCATTCAGCTGGACGGATTGTTGAGCTGTGCATCGGAAAGGAGAGGCAAGGCATTTAGGATGGAAAATTGTTAAAATTGTTTTTAAAAATCTGCAGCTCCTCCAGGTTTTGTTTAATTAATCTGAACATGATAGGCCTAATGTTACTAAGCCAAGCCCAAAGGAGTCCCTCTTTCCATGTGTCTCAATTAAGAAAAGCCTGTAACACATGGCTGTACCACTTTAACTTTTTTTTTTATTTCTATTGTAGCTCTCTATTTGCAAGTCGGTGGAATCTCCAAAAATCTAAGACATACCCTTATCTTGCTCTATTAAATAACTCCAGAATGGAATGGAATGGAATGGAATAGAATAGAATAGAACAGAATAGAATAGAATAGAATAGAATAGAATAGAATAGAATAGAATAGAATAGAATAGAATTCTTTATTGGCCAAGAGTGATTTGACACACAAAGAATTTGTCTTAGTGCAAATGCTCTTTGTATACAGAAGAGAAAAGATACAGTCGTCGAAAGTCAAGAATCATCAGCTACAACACTCAATAATAGTCACAGGGTACAATAAGCAATCAAATCATACTAGGAAACAGTCAATATAAATCATAAGGATACAAGTGACAAAGTTACAGTCATACAGTCACAAGTGGGAGAGGATGGGTGATAAGGAGTAATGAGAAGATTAATAGTAATAGTAGTGCAGACTTTGTAAATAGTTGGACAAGGTTGAGGGAATTATTTGTTTAGCAGAGTGATGGCATTTGGGGAAAAAAAAACCTGTCCTTGTGTCTGGTTGTTCTGGTGTGCAGTGCTCTATAGTGTCGTTTTGAGGGAAGGAGTTGAACCAGTTTATGTCCAGGATGTGAGGGGTCTGTAGATATTTTCACAGCTCTCTTTTTGACTCGTGCAGCATACAGGTCCTTGATGGAAGGCAGGTTGGTAACAATTGTTTTTTCTGCAGTCCTAATTATCCTCTGAAGTCTGTGTCTGCCTTGTTGGGTTGCAGAACCAAACCAGACAGTTATAGAGGTGCGGATGACAGACTCAATGATTCCTCTGTAGAACTGGATCAGTAGCTGAGGGCATAGAGTCAATCAGAATAGAGCTGGAAGGGACCTTGGAGGTCTTCTAGTCTAACCCCCTGCAAGCAGGGGTCCCTATACCATTCCAGACAGGTGGCTGTCCAGTCTTTTCTTAAAAACTTCCAGTGATGGAGCACCCACAACTTCTGAAGGCAAAGCTGTTCCACTGGTCAATTATCCTCAATGTGAGGAAGTTTCTTCTTAATCCCAGGTTGCTTCTCTCCTTGATGAATTTCCATCCATTGTTTCTTGTCTTGCTTTCTGGAGCTTTGGAAAATAAATTCACCCCTTCTTCTTTGTGGCAGCCCTACCAGAATCTGATTTTTTTTTTTTCATAAACGCTGTGCTTCAATGATTAGAAGGCCCAGATATTGGTATTTGAGCATAGATATTTTTAATATTTATATTTTATCATGTTTTATTAATCAAAGTGCAGTGTTAATTATGTATTGTGAGTCCATGTACGGTATGCTATATGGTAAATAAATAAATAAATAAATAAATAAATAAATAAATGACTTCTTGTTGTCATCATGATTTTAGGAGATGATCAGGCTGAGTCCAGGGGAGGGGTCAAACACTCATGGTTAGAGTTCCTACTCACCCACAAAAGATCTATGTCCAGCCCACTTTTAATACTTTCTTAATTCCCGCAAATCTCCCTTGACCCTTAGTAGCTCAGATTCTTCTAGAGAGCCAAAGCATGCAATATATCTTTATCCTGATTTGAAGTGCCTGAATCTCCTGATTTCCTTGACCATTTCATGACTTTGAATTCTTAGCAGTTCAATCAAGGCTTACGTTCGCAGATACAACTCTTAAGAGTAGTGACACCCAATTTCAACTGGCAGCATCTTTCTCTCCTCCACTGTGTATGTGTATCTCCAATGGCTGCTGTGTATAGACTAGAGAATTTAGGGCAACCGATTTTAAAAACCAAGCTCTTGGATGCATCAAAGCATACAACTGTGAAAGAAAGGAGTTGGAAGGCAGGCTACCGTTTAATGAAAAATTCAGCACAAAAGGTATTTTACCTGCACCGAAAAGACATAGGTCAAGGATAGTATAGAAATGCCACCTATGGCTCTGCCTTAGCTCCCAATTTTCATCTAATTTCTCATATTAGATATTAGCCTAGTTGATTCTTGCAGCAACGTCCTGCTCAGCAAGCAATGCAGAGATGGTATTCAGAAGGTTCTGACCAGTTCTGGAGAACCAGTAGCAGAAAATTTGAGTAGTTCGGAGAACCGGCAAATACTGCCTCTGACTGGCCCCACCCCCATCTCTTCTCTGCCTCCCATTGAGTCCCAGCTGACTGGCTGGGTTTTCTTTGGTTGCCCTGCATAGGAGAACGAAGCTGGAAAGCAGGTTAGTGGGTAGGGAGGGAATGGGATTTTACAGTAACCTTCCCCCAGGAGTGGGGAGGGAATAGGGATTTTGCAGTATCCTTCCCCTGCCATGCCCACCAAGCCACACTCACAGAACCGGTAGTAAAAAAAATTGAATCCCACCACTGAAGCAATGTGGTAGGGTAGTTGAGTAGTAACATCTAGAAAACAGAGTAGTAACATCTAGAAAACAGAGTCGTTGAGTAGTAACATCTAGAAAACAGAGTCGTTGAGTAGTAACATCTAGAAAACATAGTTGAGTAGTAACACCTGGAAAACAGAGTCGTTGAGTAGTAAAATCTAGAAAACAGAGTCGTTGAGTAGTAACATCTAGAAAACAGAATCGTTGAGTAGTACCATCTAGAAAACATAGTTGAATAGTAATATCTGGAAAACAGAGTAGTTGAGTAGTAACATCTGGAAAACAGAGTTGTTGAGTAGTAACACCTAGAAAACAGAGTTGTTGAGTAGTAACATCTAGAAAACATGGTTGAGTAGTAACATCTGGAAAACAGAGTCGTTGAGCAGTAACATCTAGAAAACAGAGTCATTGAGTAGTAACATCTAGAAAACATAGTTGAGTAATAACATCTAGAAAACAGAGTCGTTGAGTAGTAACATCTAGAAAACAGAGTCGTTGAGTAGTAACATCTAGAAAACAGAGTTGTTGAGTAGTAACATCTGGAAAACAGAGTGCACCTACGGTTACCAAGAAGCCTCCAATAAGCAAAAGCACTTAGACTTGTATACTGTCCCATAATGCTTTACACTCTCAGGGTGGTTTACAATGTAAGCATTATTTACATATGGCCCCCAACCATCTGGGGCCTCATTTTACCAACATTGGAAGGATGGAGGGCTGAGTCAACCTTGAGGCCGGTCATGATCTAACTCCTCGCAGCGGGTAGCTTCCGACATGCAAAGTCAATGGGGGCAAGCCAGACTCACTTAACAACCATAGGATTCATTTAACAATGGCAATGATTCACTTAACAATCCTGGCCAAAAAAAAAAAGGTTGTAAAAATTAGCACACAACTCACTGAACAATCCTTCTTTTGACCCACGCCCTATCCCAACAAATCAAACACAATCCAAAGGGAACAGAAACCTTGTAATGCTTTTACAAAATAATTAGCTGTGATAAGCACAAGCCTTGCCAAACTGTGTGAGACTTGCCAAAAGATAACAGACGAGAAATAATTTGCAATACAAGAATCTTCAGATACAAACTCAGGATACTCCATGAGACTGGAGTTTCAAAACGTCTTTGTCTTCTGAAAAGTACGTTCCTTTCACAGCTGGCTTTTTTCTTCTTGAAGGAGGGGCCATTACCTTGCAGCCTTACTCCCGAGTCGCCCGTGCTGTTGTCGCTGCTCTTTCCTGCAAGCAGCCCTGCGCTCACGCGCACTTGGCACAGGCTCCTTGGGAACCTCCTCATCACTGCTGCCAGCCCCCACAATCTCTGAAGGCAGCAGTCCACTCTCTAATGGTCCTGGCCCCTCATCAGAGTCCTCACTCTCCTCAACTGTCCGCACCTGCTGCCAGCTAACCACAACAAACCCTTTTTCTTATCAATGGATAATTTTGGGCACAGTGGTGCAAGCTGAGAACTAAAAATTCTTAACGATGACTGCATTCCAGTTGGTGCGTTCTTGAAAATGTCGGAACGGAAAAGCTCCTTCCTGTACAAGCAAACCAACTTCTCCCTCATCTCCAAGTGCGACTACCATTAATCCGCCTTTCCAGGGCATCGAGATCTTTACATGGAAGTGAAGTGGGGGGGCGGCAAGACAAGAAACAATGGATGGAAACTAACCAAGGAGAGAAGCAACCTGGAGTGAATGAGAAACCTAACAGTGAGGACAATTAACCCGTGGAACAGCTTTGCCTTCAGAAATTGTGGGCGCTTCATCACTGGAGGTTTTTAAGAAGACACCGGACAACCATTTGTCTGAACTGGTAGATTCTCCTGCTTGAGAGAAGGTTGGGCTAGAAGACCTCCAGGGTCCCTTCCAGCTCTATTCTGAATGGAATTGAATGGAACTGATTGATTGCTGAGACAATATGTTAGCTCCCATTGATAGCTTGCTGGAACAGCAACGGACACTTCCGAAAGAGCACAGGGCCTAGCCGTAGAACGGTACAAATATCAGTGGAGGATTTTAGGGTGCAGGGAGGCAGGAAATATTGGCTGTCGACAGGATGGGGGAAAGGCTCCATCCAGAGTGAGGGTCAACCTCATGGATTCAAAGCACCCCTGTTTACCTTGGCCACTCGGCTGGTTCCTCTCTTTGCCAAGAACAGCAAAAGTGACATTGCAACCCCCAGCCCCCACCTACCCCCAGCTCCAGACAGCCTTTAAAGCTTCCTCATTCGGGGGCTCAAGTTACCCCTTCTCAATTCCTCTCCAAATTGCTGCCTTCCCCACCCCTCCCCCATTCCATTAGCTATTTCGGATTGGCCGCAATTAACCTGATTGCAAAGGATAATCAAATATCAGCTTCATTCCTCCGTAATAGAGGAAGGTCCCAATCAGGGGACTGGCGGCCGCCAGGAATTTGGAATTGGCCACTGCTTGTCGCTGGTAGCCTGAACTTTTACACATTACAATGGCTGAGTTTCCTTGAAATGGTGTCTTCAAACAGGGACCCCAAAATGCTAGTCTAGAGGAAAGAAGGACTGGGGGGGGGGGGTGTGTGTGTAACACGATAGCAGTATATTTGAGCGGGTCAACCTATTTGCCAAAGCACCAGAAGGCAAAACAAGAAACAAACTAATCCAGGAGAGAAGCAACCTGGAGTTACGGAGAAATTTCCTAACAGTGAGAACAATTAGCCAGTGGAACAGCTTGCCACCAGACATTATGGGTTCTCCATCACTGGAGCTTTTTAAGGAAAGACTGGACAGCCACCTATCTGAAATGGTACAAGGTCTTCTGCTTGGTCAGGAGGTTGGACTAGAAAACCCCCAAGGTCTCTTTCAGCTCTATTTTGAATGATTGATTGATTGCTGAGACAATATTTTAGTTCCCATTGACAGTTTATTGAAGGATGAGCATATAATTTAAGAAAGATTGGTTTTTTTTAAAAATCCCATTTTATTACTTCATAAGTAACCCAAGGCAGCAAAACATATATACAACTCCTTCCTCCTTCTATTTTCCTCACAACAACAACCCTGCGAGATGGGTTGGACTGAGGGAAAGTGGCTGGCCCAGTCAGTGAGCTCAATTTCATGCTAGGACTAGAATTCACCATCTCCTGGTGATTGACCCAACCACCTTTCATCCCTAAGGAGGGACTAGAACTCACAGTCTCCTGGTGATGGTCCCAAAACCCCAGTTGGCTTTCATAAGTTAAGGCAGGATTAGAACTCACTGTCTCCTGGTCGTTGGCCCAAAATCAGCTAGTCAGCTTTTGAGCCTAAGGTGCAGAGGTGGGTATTCAGCAGGTTCTGACCAGTTCTGGAGAACCGGTAGCGGAAATTTTGAGTAATTTGGAGACCCGGCAAATCCCACCTCTGAATGGAGATTTTACAGTATCCTTCCCCTCATCATAAGTTGTATATATGGAAAAGACAATAATGCTGGATAAGGTGGATGTAAAAAGAAAAAAAGAGGTGGACAGGGCATGAGGTAAATAAATTGAGTTTTAGAAGCCATGGGAATTCACCTGCAATAACTGCACAATTTGGTGAGAGATGAGACTGCTTGGAGTGTTTTATTCATAGAGCAACATTTCTCAACCTTGACGATTTTAAGATGTGTGAACTTCAACTCCCAGACTTCAACTCTGAGAATTGAAGTACACATATCTTAAAGTCCCTAAAGTTGAGGAAAACTGATTTTGATTATCCTGGAGGTTTGGAAACTGTACAAGCACCTAGCCAATCTTGGCTATTCTCAAACAGCTAAGCAGGTCCGCCTCGGCTATTACTTGGACAGGAGACCACCAGGAAGGCTCAGCGCTTGATGCAACATAACAGATGTGCTCATTAGCCTAAGATCTTGACTTTGAGATCCTTTTCTTCCTCATTACTTCGTGTCAACTGCTATTCCCTAGCTTCTAAGAGACATACAGCTTCATTCATGAGTTTGTGGATTGTTGGATAATCTGAACATGTTACTTTTATAGGATATGAGAGGGAACCTTTTTTTTCTGGAGCAGAAAACAATTGAGTTGAGGCTGGTTTCTGTTCCAGATCCAATCATCATAAATGGTTTTTCTGCTTCAAGTTAAGTATGTATTGACTATTATTTCAGTGGCGTGTCCTCACTCTATGTGTGTCTGTGTGGTGTTTTACAAAGCCTTAGAAAAGGAAGGGGCTCTGATGTAAGAAGTTTGCAAATAAAATTTGACAGATCAGCGGGGGAGAGACGAGGAAAAAGGAGAAAGGTGGACACTTCAAGCTCTCTAGGTTATCACAATAGGAACCAATCTTGCCAAGCCGCACAATGGATTCTGTGAATCAGCACAACATTCCTGTCCTGCAGAGATAAAGGATGATACGCGGATACAAGACATAACACAAAGTTAGAAATAAGCGGTCCACCTGTGACCTGTTGAGTCATCCGTTCAGACATATTTCCATTGACTTTCCCAGCAGGAAACTGGCAGAGAGCCTTGGAAATGACCATCATATGACCATAGTTCATCATAACATTGATGCCGCTATATCTTTGCTGAATTTCAATTCCAAGGGAGTCACAGGTCCCAGACTTTGAATGCCTTCTGTATACACTCGTTCATTTGAGGTATATTGATTCAAAAATTATTGCCCTGCGACGTGCTGTTTCACTCCATTGAATGTTACAAACCATCAAACAGGCACAAGAATTTTAGTAGCATATATATAGGTGGATAGGGCTGGTTCAAGCATAGGCTTTGGGTAAACAAGGAGATATTTTAAAACAAGCTTTCCAAAGCTGCTTGGATAAATAGTTTTTGATAACTGAGGAATGCTGAGATTGACAGCACACTCCAAATAGGAAGAGAAAGCTTTGGGATTTTAAATGCAGCAGGTGAGAAATGAGGGACCTGAACTTGCCCTATAGCCATTGGGAAGGAAACTGCAGAAGCTGCAAGAAGTTTTCAAGTGAATTCTATCAATTAGGATAAAACTAATTCTGGGTTACAGTAAATTACAGTAGGATTATTTATTCATCAACCCTCTCCCTGAATCATTTATTGAATACAAAATATTCCTTCATCCCCCTAAATGGTTAGTGGACAACCAGTTAAATATGAGCCGCAGCCAAAAAAGCCAACACAATCCTAAGCTGCATCAACAGAGGGATACAAATCAAGATCAAGTGAGGTAGTAATACCTCTCTATAAATCCTTAGTAAGACCACACCTAGAGTATACATCCAGTTTTGGTCACCACACTATAAAAAAAGATGTTGAGACTCTAGAAAGAGTGCAAAGAAGAGCAACAAAGATGATTAGGGGACTGGAGACTAAAACATACAATGAACGGTTACAGGAACTGGGCTTGGCTAGTCTACTGAAGAGAAGGACCAGGGGAGACATGATAGCAGTCTTCCAATATTTGAGGGGCTGCCACAGACAGGAGGGTGGGGTCGAGCTATTTTCCAAAGCACCCGAAGGCCAGACAAAGAATAATGGATGGAAACTGATCAAGGAGAAATTCAACCTAGAAATAAGGAGAAATTTTCTGACAGTGAGAATAATTAACCAATGGAACAGAAGTTGCCTTCCGAAGTTGTGGGAGCTTCATCACTGGAGGATTTCAAGAAGAGACTGGACTGCCATTTGTCAGAAATAGTGTAGGGTCTCTTACTTAGGGGTGTGTGTGTGTGTGGATGGACTAGATGACCTACAAGGTCCCTTCCAACTCTGGTAATCTGTAATCTATTAAAAACAAAAGGATGTCTCTAAAATGCTTGGATATTGAAGAATTGCATGCTGAACAGTTGGAAAGATAAAATAGAAAAGTTCCTATTTCAGTCCTTGAGACAGGCAAGTTTTGCAGACGCCAACAAGCTCCTTCTGCCTATTTCTCTGGCAGGCAGCTTGAATTGCACCCCAAAGTATAGCTAGTCCTTGACTTACAACCACAATTGAGCCCAACATTTCTGTTGCTAAGAGAGACAGTTGTTAAGTGAGTTTTGACCCATTTTTCCACCTTTCTTGCCATAGTTGTTAAGTGAAACACTGAGGTTGTTAAATCAGTAACACGGTTGTTAAGTGAATCTGGCTTCCCCCGTGTCAGAAGGTCACAAAAGGGGATCATGTGATCTTAGGATACTGCAACCGTCATAAATATGAAGCAGTTGCCAAGCACATGAATTTTGATCACATGACCATGAGGATGCTGCAATGGTTGTAAGTGTGAAAAATGGTCATGTCACTTTTTTTCAGTGCCGTTGTAACTTCGAACGGTCACTAAATGGATGCTGTAAATTGAGGACTTCCTATGGATCCAATCACCCTGATCAATGTCCTTTTGGAGTTCTGAGCCCTGGAGGGCAACGTTTCTCCTGTAATTCAATCCAAGACATGGTCAAAAGGGAGACCATCTTTAAGCAGAGTTGAAAATCATAGATTTAAAGCCAGAAATATTTTTATTAGGTATATTACCAGAAAAAATATATGATAAAGGGAATATATATACTGTATAATACTACATGTTTTGACAGCAGCAAGAATTGTATTTGCACAACACTGGAAAAAGGAGGACACTCCTAAGATGAAAATATAATTTAAAAAAATATGAGATTGTGCGGAAATGGATCGGTTAAACATTAAAGAAGATACAGGAGATACGGGATTTGGTTAGATAATAGAGGTAGACATTAGAAGTTAGAAGAATTCCACTGTGTACAATTCTATTCTATAATTATATGTATATGTATATGTAGAGAGAGAATAGAATAGAATAGAATAGAATAGAATAGAATAGAATAGAATATGGAATGGAGAATAGAATAGAATAGAATAGAATAGAATAGAATAGAATAGAATAGAATAGAATAGAATAGAATAGAATAGAATACCGTGTTTCTCATATAATAAGGCCGGGTCTTTTTTTTTTTTTGAGCCCTGAAAAATGGCTAGGCCGTCTTTTCGGGTGACTTAATTCCCCCCCTTGCATCTTTGGGCGGGCGGGCAGCGACGGCTTGGATGTTGACCTCAGCGTTGGTGGGGCACTTCGTATCGGGTCAACGCAGGCAGCACCATATCCGGTGTGCACAAAAGTACTTCCTAACGGTAAGGCCCCCCCGCCATTCCTCCCATTTCACATGTTTTAATATAGGCCTTAATTTGGGGGAGGGGCTTAATTTCATTTCATGCCTATAAAACATGCTGGGACTTCCTATTGGGGAGGCCGTATTGTTGGAGAAACAGGGTAGAATTCTTTATTAGCCAAGTGTGATTGGACACACAAGGAATTTGTCTTGGTGCAAATGCTCTCAGTGTACCTAAAAGAAAAGATACATCCTTCAGGAGTCAAGAATCATCAGGTACAACACTTAATGATAGTCATAGGGTACAATAAGCAATCAAGTCATCGTAGGAAACAGTCAATATAAATCGTAAGGATACAAGCGACAAAGTTACAGTCAGACAGACCCAAGTGGGAGGGGATGGGTGATAAGGAGTGATGAGAAGATTAATAGTAATAGTAGTGCAGACTTTGTGATGAGAGTAAATAATATTATTACTACTATTATTATCTATAAGCAAATTGACCCAGACAATACACTGTTTAAAAGGCGCTTATATATGTTAAAAAACATATAAATAATATTTTTTTAAAAAAAAGAAGGGTTGGAAATAAGAAAATTAATTTCTTAGAGTTTGTCCAGGGATAAAAACATCCAAGGATGAAGGGACAAACAAGGCCAGCTGGAAAACTGCAGGATCTTATTCATTCATTCATTCATCCATTCACTAGAATTTATTTATTTATTTATTTATTTATTTATTTATTTATTAGAATTTATTTATTTATTTATTAGAATTTATTTATTTATTTATTTATTAGAATTTATTTATTAGAATTTGTCAAACAAAAACGAAAGCAAGAATTAAAAAAATAAAAATACAATGACAGAGACGATAGGCACGTTAGTGCACTTACGCACCCCGCCCTCTACTGACCACTTAAGTATGAAGTAAGGTCCACTGAAACTACGAAAATTGGTAGCTGAGACAATTGAATCAGGTAGGGTATCCCAGACTTTGAAAATTCTATTACAGAAATCGTATTTTTTTTTCAGTCAAGCTTAAGACCTTTAGAATCTTTGAATTAAGTGTCCTTCCCCAAGCAGATTCGGTCTGAAGAGCACAGAAGGCCCCAATCCACACCTACTCTCAGCTTTAGTAGTTGGCTCAGAGTTGCCAGCATCCAAGGGGTGGAGGCGGAGGGAGAGGGAGCAGGATAAAACAGGCTAAATTAATTGTTTGAGAGCCATTGGCCTTTCCCAGCCATGCTCCCAAGAAGCTTAACAAAAGCAGCACTGTTCTGCTTTATGGGATTGGAAACAGATGCCAGGTTTTGCAAGCTGAGACGCTGGTGCTGTCAAAGATGCGGAGGGGAGGGGAGGAGGGTGGGGAGGGACAGACGGACCCAACAGGCTGAGGAGGAAGAAGAAGGATGGGCGGGTGGGCGAGGAGGAGGTGGGAGAAAGACGTCAGCAAGCAATGGCCCACCAGACTCCCACGGGCAGACTGAAATTTCCTGGCTTCGTGTTTGAGGATGCTGGAGCTCTTCAGGTCATAGCATTCCTGAGATGGCACCCGTTGCATGTTTTAAGGACTACAACTCCCACAATCTCCAGGCAGGGGATGCAGGCTTAGACAATTGTGATTCCAGCTGGTTGTGGTAGCACCAATGGAAGGAAATTTGCTTGATGCTTCCTTATGGGGGTCATTTTTTTTGGGGGGGGGGGAGATATATTTTTGCAACTGGCATCTTAGATGGCCAGGTGCAAACGTTCAGAATGTGGTCTCCACTCCTCCCCTTATAGTTTGTGTGTTCCTGGGAATTCTTTTTACAGGATTAGTTCTCCCCGTATAGGAGCAGCTTTGGTGTGTCTACAAATAGCTGTTTTACTGTAGAGAGGAGACAAGGGTAGATTTAGACCCTTTCTGGGTTGGGAGAAGGATAATCATGTGCTAGAACAGGGGTCCCCAAAGTTGGCAACTTTAAGACTTGTGGACTTCAATTCCCAGAATTCCTCCTCCGGACATGTTAGCTCAGGAATTCTAGGAGTTGAAGCCCACAGGTCTTAAAAATTGCCAAGGTTGGATACCTATACTAGAGCAAGGGTCTTCAAACTTGGCAACTTTAAGAGTTGTGGACTTCAACTCCCAGAATTCCTGAGCTAACATGACTGGAGGAGGAATTCTGGGAGCTGAAGTCCACACAAGTCTTAAAGTTGCCAACTTTGGAGACCTCTGTGCTAAAAGGGCCCTTGTTGTCAGGGATATGATACAAACGGTGTAACAACCGGTTCGGTGAGCACGCGCTCCAAGTGCATGCAGAGTGTTTGCTACTGACCTTCTTAATCGATCGCTTAAACAGCTGGTACACGGCAACCCACTACGCTGCCGCGTGAATCACCTGAGCTTGAAAAACAGGGTATAAAGCACAGCCTATAGCCCGGTGGCTGGGTGGGCCCAACAGCTGATCCTCGGAACCACCAGTTCAGCCGAACCGTGCCGAACCAGTAGAATCCCACCCCTGCTTGTTGTGTGGAGCAGTGAACCCCAATCTTTCTTTTGCCGCGGCCCGGTATCCCCAACCTTTTTTACGGCGCGGTCCGGTACTGGCATTAGCTGGGCGCCATCATCTTGTTTTGATGAAAAAGTGCTTCCGTGACCTCACCGGAAGCACTTTTCATCAAAAAGATGGCGGCGCTAGCACTTCCAGTGAGCTTTTCCGGTAGAAATGGCTTTCTACCTGGAAAAGCTCACTGGAAAGCATGCCGCCATCTGTTTGATGAAAAAGTGCTCCGTGAGCTTTCACCCGAAAAGCTCACCGGAAGCACTTTTTCATCAAAAAGATGGCGGCGCCAGCGAACCAGCGCCCGGTAGGGACTTGTTCCACGGACTGCACGTCCGCGGACCGGTGGTTGGGGACCCCTGGTGTGGAGGGATGTTGCAACAAGGGCACAACCTGAGTACTAATCCCATTTGGATCAGGAGCTGAAAGATGGATGAGATGGATAGAAAGACCAGAAAGGAAATAGAATTAAAAAGCAGACCTGAATAGAATTCATGATACAGAGTTGACAAGGAAAGCCACCAAGAACAGGCCCCAAATAAAAACCTAAGGAAAGCCAACTTCCTAATTTTTTGAAAACTATTGTGTAGGCAAGTCAGTTTGGGTCTCCCGCTTGAGGTAGGGTTGAGCTAGAAGACCTCCAAGATCTCATCTAACCCAATTATTCTATGTTCCAAATCAAGGGTCTCCAAACTTAGCATCCTTAAGACTTGTGGACTTCAACTCCCAGAATTCCTCAACCAGCCATGCTGGGAATTCTGGAAGTTAAAGGCCACAAGTCTTAAAATTGCCAAGCTTGGAGAACCCTGTCCTAAGTTTTGATCCGGACAGCATAAGGCTGTGGCTACCTGGGCTGGGCTGCCAACATCCAGATGACCATTAGATGGTAATAAAATGCTGACACCTAGTGTTGGACAAATGCATGAAGCTGAGGGCTGGTAATCCTACTCATAACAAGGGGATGCAACGAGAAGCAGAGATGGACAGTTGATCCAATGGCGGCACCCTGCAGTTCAATAGCGCCACCACTAGGGGCAGCTTAATTGCATTGGACACATTGCACCAAACATACTGAATGTTTGCAATGGAGGATCAGGTGAGACCATGCCATATAATCTCTTCTTAAAAGCCTCCAGTGATGGAACACCACAACTTCTGGGAGCAAGTTGTTTCGCTGATTAATTATTCTCACTGTCAGGAATTTTCTCCTTAGTTCTTGATTGGATCTCTATTTATTTATCTTTAACTGTATTTATTATTATTATTATTATTATTATTATTATTATTATTATTATTATTATTATTATTATTATTATTATTATTATTGTTGCTGTTGTTGTTGTTGTGTTTGTTGCACAATCAGCCAGATGTTCAGACCAAATCTGGCATTTTTGTCTGTCTATCAAGTCCTTCCCAAGGACCTGGGATAAACAAAGTGCCTAACACAACTTGCCATGGCCAACTCATCATGTAGGACAGGGGTGTCCAACCTTGGCAACTTTAAGACTGGCTGAGGAATTCTGGGAGTTGAAGTCCACAAGTCTTAAAGTTGCCAAGGTTGGACACCCCTGATGTAGGACAAGAGCTACACTCATATTGAAGAACTGGTGGAATAGAATCATTAAAGA
Source organism: Notechis scutatus (assembly GCF_049901735.1). NCBI lineage: Eukaryota > Metazoa > Chordata > Lepidosauria > Squamata > Elapidae > Notechis > Notechis scutatus. Next base: position 161,195,924 of record NC_142012.1, on the reverse strand, counting down.
AAAGGTGCCAATGGAGGAACAAAATGAAATATGAATGGCAAAACATTAAAATATTTTTAAAATTATTTAAAATAATGAAATTGAATTGTCCCACAGTGAATTGTCCCACAGCAAGTTGGCCATGGCGAGTTGTTCCATTCTGTAGGCATTCTGTTGTTGTTGTTGTTGTTGTTGTTGTTGTTGTTGTTGTTTAGAGATGGTTAAAGTCACCAACAAGTTATTTGTTAGAATTTTTACTGCTGGCAACACAGCACTGCAACCGGATATTATAGAAGGGATTTGAAGAAATTGCATAGGCAAAGTCAATCTGGATCCCCAAGAGATTGTGGTATTTTCCTTTTAAGCTGGGTATATGGAATTATCCCTCCTTGCTACATCCTTTAGAAGAGTATTCTGTAATGTGGCTTGCTTTTGATTGACAAATTACCTAGTTTCGCCTTCTACTTAGATATACCTCACGTTGCTATTTACCTCCTAAACCTGTGGTTTAGTTTCTTTTTGCAAGCAAACTCAGCAATTATATCAGAAGATAAGCAAAGAGGCCCTGAGCCTCTGATGGGGCCAGAAATAATGTGGTTTTTTTGTTTTTTTTCCTAAAGCCGTAGACATAGATCATTCCATCAGGAAAAAGGTTGAACACCAACCAGATGTCATCATCATCATCATCATAATCTTTTAATGACCCCATAATCCCTTGTAGGGTGGAGTCTGGGCAACTGAATGGACCCAGCAGAACGTTTAATGGCCGGTTGTCCTTCCTGTCGCCAATGAGGAGTTTTGTTCAGATATATTCTCATTGTGCCCAGAGAGAGAAATATCTGTCTCTAACTAGGATCAAACTCATAATCTCCTGATATTAAGGCGAGAGCTACACCTCTAGGCCACTGCACTACTCCTGAACCCCAACCAGATGTCCTTCTCCCTAATTTAGATCTTAGGTGTCTTGCAAGCCTGTGGAATCTAGGTCTATGACAATTCACCCCAGACAACTCTCCACAGCCAACTCTCCATGGCCAACAAGAGTTATGGTAAAATCAAACAAAAGGTGGAATAGAATTATTAAAGGAAGGATGCAAAAGGAGGGACAGAATGAAAGGGAAGAACTAAAAATTAAAATAATCTTTTATTGTAAATAATTAAATTGAATTGTTAAACTGTCCCAGGGTGAGTTGGCCATGGCAAATTGTCCTGCAGCAAATTGTCCGTGGTGAGTTGGCTGTAGATAGTTGTCCCTGGCAAAGTTGTCCCAGTCCAATGGAAATATATCTTCCAACAATGCCAGGCAACCTTTGGCAAAGGATGCTGGGAGGTGTAGTTCAGTAATATCTGGAAGACCCTAAATCAGCTGTAATACTCATCCAGCTATTCCCATTATTTTCAGCACTTACGAAGGTGGATAAACCAGTTTGTTGGTTAGAGCCATCCCACTTAGAGACATGATGAATGCAAAGAGATCATTAGTAAGTGTTGAATGGACCATTGTCTTGAAAAATAGTCCACTCATATGTATTAGTCCTTGGGGGTGGAAAGGAAGACTGTAGCGCTATATTAGAGTTGTATCTCTTGAACCTTTTGCTGTCTCAGCACTGACGTAGAACAAAGAATAAAACTATGTTTGCCTGCAAAACAGTAGAGGTACTCAAGGTGTGGCCCAAAGCCACTTCCTTTGGCATCCACCCAACTTAATTTAATTCATTCAGAGAGTCTTTTAATTAAGTTAGGAAGTACCTGGGAGGCCTCCCAAACCTGCTGAACATTGTTGCCGCCCCGATTTTGTCAATGCAAACAAGGATGAGGAACATATTTCCTGTACAAGGGGCTGATCTATGACTCCCAGTGGCCATAGCCAACAGGGTCCATGGTGAAGAATGCTGGAAGTCATTGTTTGTCGGCATCGGGTGGCCCATGAGGTTCCTTAACCTTGGTTTAAATCATTATGAGCAAAGAAGTGACAAGGGTGCTCATCAAACTAATTGGTTGAAGAGCTTTGTTTCCCTCTATTGATCATCTAGTGAGGACTGTTGGAGATGCTAGTTGCAGTCTTTTCCACATCTATTGATCACCTGCTGATGGTTCTTTGGTCCTCAGCTTCAGGGCTCCAGAAAAAACACACACACTATAGTAACTTGTTTTCTCCAAAGTAGAAGAAGACACTGTAGAATGGAGCTCAAACAACCATATGGAGCGAGGCAGCCATCTGAAAGTATGTCAGGAAGCGTGAGGTTGCCTTAATATATAAATGTTGTTGATCAGCTCCATCCTGGCTTGTAAAAATTTTACTGGAGGGACTCCTGACTCTGGTTTGTTTTTCGTGCCCTGAGAATAGAGTCCTTCAAAGGTGGAACAAAGTCTTGGTGTCACCATTCTTGTTAATGAGATGCCAGCAAACAGAAATTTAGAAGAGGCAGCCAATGCTGAAGGACCTCAGGCCACGCACAGGCTTTGCTAGGGGTGTCCTCAAAGAGTGTTCAAAAAGTCAAGATGGCAATGATGGAGAGGCAATCCAAGCCTTCTATCTTGGACATTGGAATGAAACCAGCCTCCTTCCAGGCCTTTCTCATCATGTTAGACTTTTTGTCCTTTCCAAAAGTCTAGAAATCTGATTGATTGATTTTTTTATTTGTTTCTCAAGAAACATTACATGGTCACCCAACTTATGGTGAATTTGAGCAGCTTACAAAAACAAAACCCCCATAAAAAACCCAATTACCCCTCCCCCATCATCACAAATGTTCTGACATCTGAGGGGTTGCCACAAAGAGGAGGGAGTCAAGCTATTCTCCAAAGCACCCGAAGGCAGAATAAGAAGCAACAGGTGGAAATCAATCGAGGAGAGAAGGAATCGAGAACTAAGGAGGAATTTCCTAACAGAACAATTAATCAGTGGAACAACTTGCCTCCAGAAGCTGTGAATGTTCCAACACTGGAAGCTTTTAAGAAGAGACTAGATAGCCATTTGTCTGATATGGTGTCGGGTTTCCTGCCCAAGCAGGGGGTTGGACTAGAAGACCTCCAAGGTCCTCCAACTCTGTTTATTTTATTTTATTCTGTTCTGTTCCGTTCCATTCTATTCTACTTGATGGGCTCCATATCACCCCGAGGACACAGGCCTGTTGGCAGAACTATCTTCAGAGCTTTTCAAAAAAGTGTCAAATTGGGGGGCAATCTTATTTCCACAGGGATGATGCTCCACAGAGAGGGATCTACCACGGAGAAGGCCCTTCTTTTCGGTCCGTAACATCTTCTGCCTCCCTACTCTGGTGGATCAGGTAGATGTAAATGGGAAACGTTGGCTGTTCAAATAACCTGGCTTTAGACCACGTAGGGCTATAATAGAGACAACCAACACTAACTGGTGAACATCATCATCATCATCATCATCAGTATGTTACTCAGTTGGGCCATGAAACGTCTGCAAGAAAACCACCCAAGCTCAGAGAGAATCAAGAATTCCACAATTCCACCTTGAGTTACAAATATTTCTTTCTAGTTGGTCATCTATCCCAAGAATTCTGGTTTGGAATTGCTCTGTGTGTGCAAGCATGTGTGCGTGCGTGCGTGCGTGTGTGTGTGTGTGTGGCCAAAGGAAGCCATATACCATCCAAGAGGGAAGCAAATGTTTTCTAACAATGAGAACAATTAGCCAGTGGAATAACTTGCCTCCAGACCAGTGGTGGGATTCAAACTTTTTTTACTACCGGTTCTTGGGCTTGGCGTGGTGGATGTTGTGTGGCTTGGTGGACGTGGCAGGGGAAGGATACTGCAAAATCCCCATTCCCTCCCCACCCCACTAACCTGCTTTCCAACTCCGTCCTCCTATGCAGGGCAACCAAAGAAGACCCAGCCGATCAGCTGGGACTCAATGGGAGGCAGAGAATAGATGGGGGCGGGGCCAGTCAGAGGTGGGATTTGCTGGTTCTCTGAATTACTCAAAATTTCCACTACTGGTTCTCCAGAACGGGTCAGAACCTGATGAATACCACTTCTGCTGCAGACGTTGTGGGTGCTCCAACGCTGGAGGTTGTTAAGAAGAGACTGGACGACCCTTTGACGGAAATGGCCTTCTCCTGCTTGAGAAAGGAATTGGACTAGAAGATCTGCCAGGTCCAATTCAGTTATTATTGCCTTTAATTTAGAATTCTGTATCCCCTTTTCAAGCTGATCTACTCATCAGACTGCAAGGTTTTTTGTGTTTTTTTTTTGCCTCCCACTCCTGAACTCTAAACCTTTCCCCAGCACCCTTTCTCTTCCATCCAGAGCTCTCAGCGCAATGCTCTTGTATTTCCCTCGTAATAAAACCAGATGCCTTTTGAAGTCTGAGAACAGGCACACACGTCTCACATAGCAGCCCGTGGCCTCTGAAAGCTGCTGCAGCAATTGGGCGAGGGAGGGAGGGAGGGAGGCTGGGAGGGGAGGGCAATACCTGCTGGACGATCTGGGTCACCCTCTGCTAGCTTGGTTTCTAAATCCTCGATTGCGAAGATGCTGACAACCTTGTGTGACTGGCGAGGCTGGGTGTTTGCTCCAGCATGCTCCGGGGGAATTTTTCAATTCAGTTCAGAATAGAGCGAGAGGGGACCTTGGAGGTCTTCTAGTCCAACCTTCTGCTCAAGCTGGAGACCCTACACCATTCCAGACAAATGTCTGTCCAAAAACCTCCAGTGTTGGAGCACCCACAACATCTGCAGCAGAAGTGGTATTCATCAGGTTCAGTGATGGAGCACCCACAACTTCCGGTGGCAAGCTGTTCCACTGGTTAATTTTGTTCTCACTGTTAGGAAGTTTCTCCTGAATTCCAGGTTGCTTCTCTCCTGGATTAGTTTCCATCCATTGTTTCTTGTCCTGCCTTCTGGTGTTTTGGAAAATAGCTTGACTCCTTCTTCTTTGTGGCAGCCCCTCAAATATTGAAACACGGCTATCATGTCTCCCCTAGTCCTTCTTTTCACTAGACTAGACAAAACCCAATCCCTGCAACCGTTCTTCACATGTTTCTTGAGGGATTTGCTGAGGCAAATGAGATGGTAAAAGATGCAGCTTGCAAGCCGAGCTCCTCTCACTAGGAAGAATTTGCAGGATGTCTTAGCATTGACAATTTTATTTTTGCCTTTCCTGCAAAGGATGCGGAGCAGCTTGATCATGAGAAAGCCCCTGTTTTGGTGGCTGTGATTTAATTTGCCCCCAAACTGTCTACAGCAGGTGTGAGAAGAGACAATCAGGTGGCAACTCAATTGCTTTAATTTAGCACAATTAAAGAGGAGGCTTATTTTACCAGACTGCTGAAGGCAGAGTTTCAACTTCGTGCCTGCTTCCCAACGATCATTTAAATGTCAAAACGATGGGAAATCTGTGTATCTGGAAGGGAGCTCCTTATCTGAGGAATCTTCCATGAAATAAATATGCAGCAGCCTCCCTGAATGGGGTAACTCCCAATGTCTAAGCAGTTTCCGGAATTCTCAGCCAACAAGCTGGATGTATTGACTGGGAATCCTGGATTCCCAAGCAATTCCCAAGTATCTGGCTGCGTGGGGCTGGATCCGTTGCAGGCGGGCCCAGTCGGAGACCGCCAAGTCTCCTAGCACCAGTGGTGGGATTCAGCCGGTTCGCACTGGTTTGGGTGAACCGGTTGTTAAATTACCTCCCCCTCCCTGCACTATCAAAGTTGATCCTGGGTGCTGCACTGCAATGGAGAAACGGGCAATGGAGTTGATGGTGCGACGGAACAAAAAGGCTGCTTTCCCTCTTTCTACTCCCTGCTCTTCCTCCTTCCCTTGTACCAGCTGCAACCTTTCCCACCAGATTTAGGCCTCTGGGTTGCAATTATGCACCAGGGTCACTAGATGGCAGCAAAGAAATATCGAAAAGCTCAAGTCTTTGGTGCCATCTAGTGGCCGATGAAATTATTGCAGCAAAGACTGGGCAGCCCTTTTGAAAGCAAACCCAGGAAATGGGTTAAAATCAGCAAGCAGGTTATGTGAATGCAGCCATTGTGTCCCTGAGTGCCAGAGGGAGGCATTCGTTTGATTTTAGGCAGGCTGGGCTTGTGGGAGAGCAGATCCGCTCTTTGAGGGCAGAGAGGAAATCCATTCAGGTGGTAAAGAGCAGGAGAAGTGGTGGCTCAGGGGATCAAGGCCAAGGGGCAGCAGGAAGGGATTTTTGGGGGGAGGAGGCAGGAAGGAAAGGGATGTGGCAACATCAGGAATCCCCCTCCCTTCAGCAGCTCATGGAGAAGCAAGTGCAACAAGGCAAGCAGGAAAGGGCTTCCTTTGAAATGGGATTTGGAAGCTCTAACCAGATGGTAAATTTTCATATGACAAAGTTGAATATTATTTCTTGTTCTTGTTCTTGTTCTCCTTCTCCTTCTCCTCCTCCTCCTCCTCCTCCTCTTCTTCTTCTTCTTCTTCTTCTTCTTCTCTTCCTCCTCCTCCTCCTCCTCCTTCCTCCTCCTCCTCTTCTTCTTCTCTTCCTCCTCCTCCTTCTCTTTCTCCTCCTCCTCCTCCTCTTCCTCCTCCTCCTCCTTCCTCCTCCTCCTCCTCGTCTTCTTCTCTTTCTCCTCCTCCTCCTCCTCCTCCTCCTTCTCTTTCTCCTCCTCCTCCTCCTCCCTCCCTCCTCCTCCTCCTCCTCCTCCTCCTCCTCCTCCTCCTCCTCCTCCAGCAGGATGAGAACTCACAGTGTCCTAGTTTCTATGCCAGCACCTTTACCATGACATTAAACGAGCTGTCCATGAATGAATGGATAAATACGAGTATGCGTATAATGAAAACCAGGTTCCCTTTTCCATGTATAGCTTGTTCCAGCAACCCCTTGTTGTCAGATTGTCCTGGTTCCCCAATAGACCTAATACAGACCTTGTTAATCCAGGAAATGTCCAAGCCAGCATGATAATTTATCTTACTCTTATATTTGAAGTAGGCCCTGCTAGGGGCCACGTGCCCAAGGATGGCTACTGGTAAGGTAGGTACCAGTCAGGAGTTGAACCCTGGTCTCCTGTGTCAAAAACTAATACATTATCCAGCTGTTATATCTATATCTTTCTTGGAAAACATTTTGCTTCTCATCCAATAAGCTCATCCATCAGGACTGAAGAAGCTTCTTGGACGTGAAGCAAAACATTTTCAAAGAAAACCAAACAAGAAAGTCCAGTTGCCTTTTGAAAGAAGCTGGAGAGGTACCAGGGCCTGAAGGTGGAACTGGAGAGAATGTGGAAAGTCAAAGCCAACGTGGTGCCAGCAGAAGCGACTGTGGAGACTGTGACTCCTAAGCTGGGATAGCGACTCCAACAAATCCAACAGATCCCAGGAACAATATTAGAGCTCTCTGATTAAAGGCCTGGATACTAAAATATATGAAGAATGGTTGCAGGAATTGGTTATGGCTAGTGTAGTGAAAAGAAGGACTAGAGGAAACATGATAGCAGTGTTCCAATATTTGAGGGACCGCCACAAAGAAGAGACGGTCAAGCTATTCTCCAAAGCACCAGAAGACAAGAAGCAATGGAGGGAAACTAATCAAGGAAAGAAGCAACTTGGAATTAAGGAGAAACTTCCTAACATTGAGAACAATTAATCAGTGGAACTGCTTGCCTCCAGAAGTTGTGGGGGCTCCACCACTGGAAGCTTTTAAGAAGAGACTGGACAGCCACATGTCTGGAATGATATAGGGTCTCTTGCTTGAGCAGGGGGTTGGACTAGGAGACCTCCAAGGTCCCTTCCAACTCTGTTATTCTGTATTCTGCAGTTGGACGAGAAGACCTTCCAACTAAGGTACCTTCCAACTATGATGATGATCATGATCATGATGGTAGAGAAGGAGAAGCAGGAGAAGAAGGAGAAGGAGAAGAAGAAGAGGAGGAGGAGAAGGAGGAGGAGGAAGAGAAGGAAGAGGAAGGGGAGGAGTATAGGTTCCCAGATTGAGAAAGATATACACCATGCCTTGGGGTGAAAAGGGAATTTAAAAAAAATGTAATCGTGTTAACATTATTTAATGAACATTAATGAACTTTGAATTTAAATTAAATAAACTTGAGTTCAGTTCAGACATCAAGGGCATGGCAGTGGTACAAAAGTGGTTTGCCCTTGCCTTTTTCTAAGACACTTTTCAACTTCTGTAGTCTTGCCTACAGCCTTGGGATTTCCTGGTGGTGTCCCAGCCAGGTCTTAGCTTAGCCCGAACCTGCATAGCTGTCAAGCTGAGACAAATCTGTTGGATGCTGCCATGTGTTGAGGCTAAATTAAAATTAAAATAGCTGAAATATATTTTGTTGTCCTCCTATTTTGGGGGAATGCAATTAGCCAAACATCCCCCAGTGTTTGTTATTACAACCACTTCTATGATTCTTTGTTAAGTTGATAGCCACGATTTGCACGGTTGAGTCAGTGAATGTGGTTTTCCCCAATCCTCATCCAACACCTTCACTTCCATACTTTACTGTAAATAAGGTAAAGTTAAAGGTCCCCCTTGCACAAACATGCTAGTCGTTTCCGGCTCTAGGGGGTGGTGCTCATCTCCATTACAAAGCCGAAGAGCCAGCGATGTCCAAAGACGTCTCTGTGGTCACATGGCCTGCATGACTAAATGCTGAAGGCGCACGGAACGCTGTTCCCTTCCCAACAAAGTGGTCCCTATTTTTCTACTTGCATTTTTTACATGCTTTCGAACTGCTAGGTTGGCAGAAACTGGGACGAGGAACGGGAGCTCACTCCATTACGCGGCACTGGGGATTCGAACTGCCGAACTGCTGACCTTTCTGATCGACAAGCTCAGTATCTTAGCCACTGAGCCGCCGCCTCCCACATTACTGTAAATAGGTAGCTGGACTCCCTTGACTTATAACCATTTGTTTAGTTAGTGTTCCAAGTTTCAACAGCACTGGAAAAAGCAACTTATGTCCGTTTTTATGACGCTTGCTTTTATGACTCTCCCTTTACTCATGTGAACAAAATTCAGATGCTTGGCAACCGACTCTTATTTATGATGGTCGCAATGTCTGTGTGTGTCCGTGTGTGTCCGTGTGTGTCCATGTGTGTCCGTGTGTGTCCCTGTGTGTCCCTGTGTGTCTGTGTGTGTCCATGTGTGTCCGTGTGTGTCCGTGTGTGTCCGTGTGTGTCCGTGTGTGTCCGTGTGTATCTGATGGGTGTCCGTGTGTGTCCATGTGTGTCCGTGTGTGTCCGTGTGTGTCCATATGTGTCCGTGTGTATCCGTGTGTGTCCATGAGTGTCCGTGTGTGTCCGTGTGTGTCCGTGTGTGTCCGTGTGTGTCAATGTGTGTCCGTGTATGTGTGTGTGTGTGATGTGATCATTTTTTCCAACCTTCTGACAAGCAAAGTCAGAAAGGAAGCCAGATTCACTTAAGAACTGTGTGTCCATGTGTGTCCATGTGTGTCCGTGTGTATCTGTGTGTGTCCATGTGTGTCCATGTGTGTCCGTGTGTGTCCATGTGTATCCGTGTGTGTTCATGTGTGTCCGTGTGTGTCCGTGTGTGTCCGTGTGTATCCGTGTGTGTCCGTGTGTGTCCGTGTGTGTCTGTGTGTGTCCATGTGTGTCCATGTGTGCCCGTGTGTGTCCATGTGTATCCGTGTGTGTCCATGTGTGTCCGTGTGTGTTCCTGTGTGTCCGTGTGTGTCCGTGTGTGTCCGTGTGTGTCCGTGTGTGTCCGTGTGTGTCTGTGTGTGTCCATGTGTGTCCGTGTGTGTCAATGTGTGTCCGTGTATGTGTGTGTGTGTGATGTGATCATTTTTCCCAACCTTCTGACAAGCAAAGTCAGAAAGGAAGCCAGATTCACTTAAGAACTTAACAATTGCAGTGATTCACTTAACAACTGTGGCAAGAAAGGGTGTAGAAATGAGACGAAGCTCACTTAACAACTATCTCACTTAGCCACAGAAATTTGGAGCTCAATTGTGGTCATAAATCAAGGACGGCCTGTATATGGACCCATAGAGCAACTGAGGTTCAGCCAAAAAAGCGTCTTCCAGCCGCCACTGTCTAGGGAGCTACATTTGGTAGATCCCAGGAGACTGTTCTTCTCTGCTATGGCACTTGCTTTCCCCACCCCCCCAAAAATGAGGCTGTCTCCAACCCTGTTGATTTTCCAGATGCCCCTCAAAGAAAGCCAGTTTGGTCTAGTGATTAAGGCACCAGGCTCACAAGCAGGAGACAAGGAGTCACGAAAGGGAGCTTGTTCCTTAGCCACGAAAGGGAGCTAGTTCCTCAGCCATGAAAGGGAGCTAGTTCCTCAGCCATGAAAGGGAGCTAGTTCCTCAGCCATGAAAGGGAGCTTGTTCCTCAGCCATGAAAGGGAGCTAGTTCCTCAGCCATGAAAGGGAGCTAGTTCCTCAGCCATGAAAGGGAGCTAGTTTCTCAGCCATGAAAGGGAGCTAGTTCCTCAGCCATGAAAGGGAGCTAGTTCCTCAGCCATGAAAGGGAGCTAGTTCCTCAGCCATGAAAGGGAGCTAGTTCCTCAGCCATGAAAGGGAGCTTGTTCCTCAGCCATGAAAGGGAGCTAGTTCCTCAGCCATGAAAGGGAGCTAGTTCCTCAGCCATGAAAGGGAGCTAGTTTCTCAGCCATGAAAGGGAGCTAGTTCCTCAGCCATGAAAGGGAGCTAGTTCCTCAGCCATGAAAGGGAGCTAATTCCTTAGCCATGAAAGGGAACTGGGTGACTTTAGAACAGTCATTCTCTCCCAGCCCAACTCACTTCACAGGGTTGTTGTGGGGAAAGTAGGAGGAGGAAAGTGTGTTGGATATGTTGTAACTTGTAACTCCTTCACACACACACACACACACACACACACACACACACACACACACACACACACACATATCCCTTGAGTTATTTGCCAAAATAATAAAAGGAGGATACAAATAAATAAAAACAAATAAAATGAAACCTTGAGGGTGCAATCAGGGGATTATTATTATAATGAGGTATTACTCGTAGTAGCAAGCTTGGTGGTGGAGGAAGAGAGTTATTCCATGCCACAACTTGTAACTCCCTCATACACACACACACACACACACACACACACACAGTGTTATCTATTCCTCCATTTCTTGTATCTTTTTTTGAGGGGGGTGGCAGGGAGTCAAGTTTTGAACTCATTTCTCTTATTTAAAATGTTGATGATGTTACCCAGTTTGATAATGAAATGCCTGCAAGAAAACCACCAAGCTCAGAGAGCACCAAGGACCCCACACCTAATTTTTTATTTTATTTCTAAGAAAATGGAAGTCAGAGGCCAATCCAAGAACTTGTGTTCGCAAACTGCCAGTTTTCTGAGTTAAAATGGCAGCCAGAGAGGGAGACAGGTGGATCAGCAGAATGGCAGATGGCTCGGTGAAAGGAAGACCTTGAGGAAAAATGGGGTATTTGACTCTTTTTCTTTCCTTTTCTTTAATGGACAGCATTGTTCTCGTCCCCATCCCTCCTCCTTTCTGTAACCTGTTATTCTTTCTTGGCTTAATTACTGCAGCAGTTCTCGACTTTTTCTCTTTGCCTCCTACTTAAGTTTATCCTCTTTGTAATTCGCAAATCTGCTGCTCATTTATTCTTGTTTTCGCTGCATCTCATTAAGCCCACATTTCTGCTTTGTTCCACTCTCTTTTGCTGGCTTCTGTTTCTGTATTTAATTCTTCAGGTTTTCAAATCTCTTTCTAGGACCGAGCTGAAATTAGGAACACTTTTCATGAAAGCTTTCATTTCATGTGAATTTTTCAGGACAGGGCAGGCTTGTCAAGTCAGAATGTCCTCATTCTGAGTTGGCTTTGTGCAGTGATGGTATTCTGCAGGTTCTAACCAGTTCTGGAGAACCAGTAGCGGAAATTTTGGGTAGTTCAGAGAACCGGCAAATACCACCTCTGACTGGCCCCACCAATCCCATCTATTCTCTGCCTGCTGAGTCCCAGCTGATCGGCAGGGTCTTATCTGGTTGCCCTGCACAGGAGAACGGAGCTGGAAAGAAGGTTAGTGGGGTGGGGAGGGAATGGGGATTTTGCAGTAACCTTCCCCCAGGAGTGGGTGGGAATGTAGATTTTGGAGTATCCTTCCCCTGCCATGCCCACCAAGCCACACCCACAAAACCAGTAGTAAAAAAATGTGAATCCCACCACTGGCTTTGTGACTTCGTATACTACTGCCTGTAAAAAAACAAACTGAAAGAGAGAGCTTTGAAACAAACTGAACAAGAGAACAGCAAACATTAATGAGATCAAACATACCGAGTAGACTTTAGGGCATTTTATTTGCTTGAAATAATAAATCAGCATCATGTCAAAACATCTGCTTTGTAAACCAGTCTGTCAATTGTTACATTACAAGACACCATAGCCCCCCAAAGCCAGACCTGACACATAACAATGACACTGTTCAATTAATTACACGGGCGTTAGAAACTACAAGTAGCCCTCGCTTACTGGCTGCCTCATTTAGTGAATGTTCGAAGTTACAACCATATGAAAACAATAGCTTTGCTATCAGTGATCCATTTGGGACCATTACGGCATCCTACAGTCACACGATTTCCATACAGGTGCTGCGCGACAACGGACAACAAGCAGTGTCACTATGTGAGATGCAAATGCAATAATTAACTTTACTAAAGGAAAACATGGAAGTAAAATTGCATGTTACCGTCATGATGTTTTGCTTAATGGGTGAAAGGAAAGGAAGCTGTCAGCTTTTGCTGTCCACTTGAGTGAGTCAGCTCTCAAGGCTTGACCAAAGTATGACAACTTCTGTTTGGAGATCTTGGCTTCAGGTGATATATTTTTGGTGAAGTTTGGTCTAGGACTTCTTTGTTATTTGATGTTGTGAGCCGTGGTGGCACAGTGGTTAGAATGCAGTATTGCAGGCTAACTCTGCCAACTGTCAGCAGTTCAGTCCTGACCAGCTCAAGGTTGACTCATCCTTCCATCCTTCCAAGGTTGGTAAAATGAAGACCCAGTTGCGACAACAGTACTTAGCAATAGAGGTGCCAGTCTCAACAGTGGTCGCTAAGTGAGGACTGTTTGGAGTGCTATAAGTGGAAGCATTATCATAAACCAGCTGTGAAACCATAGAATTCAGCCTGGAATTGATATTCGGCTTCATCATGCTGCTTGGCAGTGTGAAGGTGTTATGATTTTCCTTCTTAAATCCTTATATAATAAATAAAACAAGAGAATGAAAGCAGGTTGAACCAAACCTCGGATTTCTAATAACTGGATGACTGCAAAGGTTATAAATCCCCAACAGTCAGTTAGAACTCAAGAAGCTTCTTGGATGAGAAGGGAAATCTTTTCAAGAGGAAAAAAAAATCAAGAAGGTCCAGTTGCTCTTTGGAAAAACACCTTTCGGACAACCATGACCTGGATGATTGAGAATCTCCAAAGTTGTGTTGAACAAGGTCTCAGGCCCAAAAAACCAAAGCCACATGTGAAAGGTTCAAGTTGACTACTTTATTGTGTTCTACCTATAGTACAAGAATCTCTACAGACTGCTCTCCTTCCCTTGGGAACAAGAAGATAAGATCCTAAGAAACTTAGTGTTCAGAGTATTGCAGTGTAAATTCAGCACCAGAAAATAAAACACAGATTACTAAGGCTTCATTTAACTTCTTTATAAACACATAAAGTAAATTTTACAATACCAGCTGCAGATTTCTCCATCATGGAGCAAACTCAAATAGAAGCAGACATGTTACAGGTTCAGAGCAGAGTTCTAGTTTTCAGCAAGCAAGTCACACAGCGGAGGAGAGAAGCAGTTTCATTTTCAATAGACAGAGCTTAACATAGCTTCAGAGCTGCAGAGCTTAATATAGAGCCATGCCTAGGCTACTTCTAGTTTCAGTTTCCAAACAGTCCTCATTGCCTGACTTAGTTGCTATGCCTATTCATTGGCTGATTTTGTTACCATGCTCTATTTCAGTTCATGAATATATTCTGACACTTAGAAGAGGTCAGGCCTAGGTCCTTTGTGGCTCTTCAGTGACTCAAGGCTAATTCCCTGCTTGATCCCGCCTCCTTGCCTGGCTGCGGATTTCCCAACACAATGTTTTTGGGTATTCTTTCCAACCATAATGCCCAAGAATTCATTTGCCTGTAGTGGGATATACACGTAATATGTCTGCTCCATCCTTGGCATTCATTGGCAAGACCATGTCTTCAACCAGGAGGTCTTAGATCGTGTGGACTCTGCCAGCATGTCATCAGAATGGATGACCACCGAATGTGTCTCCAGTTGCTCTGTAGAGTACTAGAGTCTGGGAAGAGACCTTGAGGTTGATCACACAGGTGGTGCTGTGAAAGAAACCTTACGCCATGTGACATTCAGTCAAGGCTGCAGGGAGTCCTTGACTTACGACCATAATGCAGCCCAAAATGTACGTTGTGAAGTGAGGAAATTGTTAAGTGAGGGTTGCCCCTTTATGATTTTTCTTGCCACATTTGTTAAGTGAACCACTGTAATTATTAAATTAGTAACAGGACTGTTAAGTGAATCTGGCTTCCCCCTTGACTTTTGTTCAGAGTATTGCAGCATAAATTCAATGCCAGAAAAGTAAACACAGATGGCTGAGGCTTCATTTAACTTCTTTATAAACATATAAAGTAAATTTTACAATACCAGTTGTAGATTTCTCCAACATGGAGCAAACTCAAATAGAAGCAGACTTGTTACAGGTTCAGAGCAGAGCTCTCATTTTCAGCAAGCAAGCAAGCAAGTTAGTTTCTCTTTCACTTTAGAGGTGAGCACAGAACAGAGATAAACCAGGCCCAGATTCTCTCTAAGTTTCAGTCCTCAATTCAGCTCTCATTGGCTGACCTCGTTACTAAGCTTTATTCCAGTTCATGAATATACTCTGACAACTTTCCTTGTCAGAAGGTCACAAAAGGGGATCATGTGACCCCAGGACACTGCAACCATCATAAATATGAGTCAGTTGCCGAGAGTCTGAATTTTGACCGTGAGCATTTGAATTTTGATCATACAACTGTGAGGAGGCTGCCATGGTGCGAAAAACAACCCTAAGTCACTTTTTCAAGTGCCGTTATAAATTTGAATGGTCGCTAAACGGACTTTTGTAAATTGAGGACAACCTGTGTTCAGTTTTCAGAGAGTCACAACAATAGTTCCAATCTCTTCACATAATCGAGTTGGGAAGAATTAAAATGGTGAGCTGAGGAGAATGAACGTGCCTGGCAGACTTTTCATGGCCTTGCGTATAATGTCCAATTTTTTTTACATTAACTTCTAGGAAGGAATTTGGTGACATTTCTATAAAATGTCACAGGCCTTCATCACAGGAAGACACCCAAGGTTTACAAGTTGTTAACATTAGCTTCAGAAAGCATGGAAACCATTAACCCAACCGCCAAGCTGTCAAGGACAACGTCACCAGAGAGCTAACATATAAAGCTTGTAATGAGTTGTTTACAGAATGTCATTTTTTTGAAGCAGATGCTGGGTCTTTGATATCCCAGCCTCTCTTGAAATCAGGCCATGTGGAGAAGGCCATATGTGAATTCCACAAAAACCCCAGAGAATGAAGAATTCTCAGAGGGTCAGAAATCTTATGGTGGGTTTTTTTTGTTTTTTTGTTTTTTTGGTATGTCATCCAGAGTTTTATTTGCATTAGCGTTTCTTCTTTTTCAATATAGTATAAACTCATTAAATGACATCATGTCCCCGTTCTTGAAGAATTCCAAAGGTAAAAGATGTTGGACTGAATGGAGAGGGGAAAAAAATGGACAGCTTTAATAAAAGAAAAGAACTGATCTGGGTTTGTTTCTCTTTGGAAATCATTTCTGGACTTTTTGCTTAAAACCGGGAAAAAAAAGAGGAAATTTTGTTTTTAGGTTTTGATGATTGGAACAATTGTGTAATTATAGCAGTGGTGTCATGCCCCTGTCAGAGTCTGAATCTAAGGAGGAAGATGAACAGCTGACAGGGAGTAGGAGTGAGGCTCCGTTGGCTATGGAGGAAACTGGGAAAGACCGGCTGGGCAAAGCAGGGAAGAGGTAGAACAAGGGAGAGGGAGTTGAGAGGAAGACCCAGGCCCACCCATTCTTCATCCTAGGGCACACAGGGAGCCACGGAGAAGAGAGCAACGTGGGTTGCATGGCTTATGGGGGAGGAAAGGGCCCTGATTCCCTTCATTAGCCACAGCTGGGAAGAGTGTTTAAAAGAAATGCATGCTGAGTGTGGAAGCTGCTAGGAGCAAATGTGAGTTTATCTTGGGTTGACTGACTTTGCTTCTCTGGCATCTTCCTAACTGTGTTGAGTTATTGCCGTGCCTTCACATTTGGAATTCTTGCTCCTACCCTGTCAGACTAATTACCTTATTTTGCCTTGATTGGACTTATAGTTTTTGTTGACCACATTTTGGACTTGATTCTCTGCAGCCAAAGGCGGGAGAATTTTTCTCTAGCCAGAAGGTCACCAGGACGTTGGGGGCAAAGTTGGAGCTAATAAAGGGATTCCGACTATTTATCTGACACACACCCTGGATCATCACAAGTGGCTTGAAACCTTATGAAATGTAACGCAAAAGGTTGATGTTGAATTATTTTTGTAATCTAATGCACCGGAGAAAGTTGGGAATTATTAAAAAGATTTTTTTTTTCTCTTTGCACTTTTTTCATTCTTTTTCCTATACAGGTAGTCCTTAGCTTACGATGACAACAGAACTCAAAATTTCTGTTCCTTAGTGAGACGGTTGTTAAATGGATCTTGCCCATTTTACCATCTTTCTTGCCACAGTTGTTAAGAATCACTGCAGTTGTTAAGTTAGGAACATGATTGTAAAGAGAATCTGGCTTTCCTATTGATTTTGCTTGCCAAAAGGTCGCAAAAAGGGATTGTGTGACTCTGGGACATTGCAACTGTCATAAGTACATGCCAGTTGCCAAGTGCCTGAATTTTGATCACATGACCATGGGGATGGTGCAATGGTCATAAGTGTGAAAAACAGTCATACTCATAAGTCACTTTTTTCAGTGCCATTGTAAACTTCGAATGGTCACCGAGCAAAGAATTGTAAGTTGAGGGCTACCTACCTATATTTCTGAAGAAAGGTAAAAGTTATTATCCTTTTTGTCTCTGCATTTTTTCTTTCCTTTTCCTCTATTTCTAATGTTTCTTTCTTCTATATATTACATCTTATATAAAAGAAACAAACATTATATCTTATAATGAAACTTAATCAAAATTATGATATTTAAAAAAAGAAGAACCTAACCACAATTGCCAAGTTAAGTTACACCCACACACCACCACCTAACCATTCCAAAATGAAGCATTTCCCTACTTGAGTTTAGCATCTCAAGTAAGTCTTCTTATGCAATTAGTTTCAAACCACATTTGAAATATAGTCAGAAAAGATGCATTTCTGTTTTGGACATTGAGTGGGTGGTTAGGGTAAGAATGGTTTATAAAAACTGGCTTTGTATGGAATATTGCTTTTGAAGTTTGAAGAGGAAAACTTACATTACTTTTCAAGATATATAGAGGAGATGCATTTATGATGACTGTATTTTAAAATTCATTATGTTGTGGTTCAGATACGTTTGATAGATCGTTTGTCAAAACATGCCAAGTCACTGTGGGAAAGTATATTTAAGGCTGTGTTAGTGATCCAAGATTACACAGGAAACCAATTCATTTGTGGGATGATGGTTAGTCAAGAATATTAGCTTCTTCTAGCTTAGAAAGTGTGTCCTTTTCTAATCATATATGCAAATATGATGTTAAGTCTCATCTATTGCCATATTAACATAGACGAACATTTATTTATTTATATCCCACAACAACAACCCTGTGAGGTGGATTGGACTGAGACACAATGACTTGCCCAAGGTCACCCAGTCAACTTTCATACCTAAGGCGGGACTAGAACTCACAGTCTCCTAGTGAATGGCCCAAGGTCACCCAATCGGCTTTCATACCTAAGGTGGGACTAGAACTCAACGTCTCCTGATGATTGGTCCAAAGTCATCCAGCCAGCATTAACATCCAAGGCAGGGCTAGAACTTACAGTTTCTTGGTGATTGGCCCTCAGTCATCCAGCTGGTTTTCATGGGTAAAACGGGACTAGAACTCACATTCTCCTCCTCTCTAGTTTGGTGTTTTAACCACTATGCCAGATTGGCTCTGATTTTATATAAGAGATCCCAGGTCCCCCAAATATCTTGTCCCTACAAATCCATAACAGTGCATAGCCTGTTTACAAATGCATTGGCTGTTTTCTGTTATTTTCTTTTCCCCTTACAGTTCTGTGCAATTGGGCTTTCACGCAGTGGTGGGATTCAAATTTTTTATATTATCGGTTCTGTGGGCATGCTTGGTGGGCACAGCAGGGGAAGGTTACTGCAAAATCTCCATTCCCTCTCACCTCACTAACCTGTTTTCAAGCTCCGTTCTCCTGTGCAGGACAACCAAAGAAGACCCAGCCAATCAGCTGGGACTCTGGGGGCAGACAATAGATAGGGGCGGGGCCAGTCAGAGGTGGTATTTGCCGGTTCTCTGAACTCCTCAAAATTTCCACTACCGGTTCTCCAGAACTGGTCAGAACCTGCTGAATACCACCTCTGCTTTCAGGCCTAAGGTGGGACTAGAACTCACAATCTTTAACCCAAAGTCACCTAGCCCATGTTCCAAAGGAACGGTCTTCAAACTTGGCAAGTTTAAGACTTCTGGGCTTCAACTCCCAGAATTCCTGACCTAACATGACCGGAAGAGGAATTCTGGGAGTTGAAATCCACAAGTCTTAAAGCTGTCAAGTCTGAAGACCCCTGTTCCAAAGTCATGCCTGAAGTGTGACTAGAATTCCTAGTGTCCTGATTACTAAACCAGCACCCTGAACACTCAACCAAATGCTGCTAATTAGACTGTACTGATCTTCATCCATATTTTTCCCACAGACTGGTTTTTTTAACTGTGAATTGGCATAACTTCACAAGAAACTGTCCATTCTTCCTACAAAATTATGCCTAGGAAAACGGAATCTTTGAATGACAGAATCACAACTGGAAGAGGTCATCAATTCACTTAACACATGCATCACCTAGCAAGATAAATTTTGGCCTTAATTGTGGTTCTAAGTTTGAGGACTACCTGTGTTCAGAACAGGACACATAAATTTTTCAGGTCCTAAAAGCAGGTTAGGAAAAAGGGCTCTCAGTATTCCTTTACCCATCACCAGGCACCCAGTCCAACTGTATTTAAATATATATTTCAATAGGAAACTGGCATATGATAAAGCCAAGTGTATACCTATGGCTGAATCTTGAAGGACAAGGGCCCACCGATAATGAAATGAAAAATAATTGCTTCTCATCCATAAGGTAAACAAACCACAATGGACTTTATAGGAAAAAAACTCACAATTTTACCCTTTGGTAAGCGGATGATGATTGTTATTATTTTGACTGTCCAAAGCAATTTTGATATGCCATTTTGTAAATAGAGCAATCTTCTGTGTCATTCAAAATGTGCTCACCAGTCCCAAAATTTTAGGAAACTCTTCTTTTAACGAAGTCTCATCTTTTCATTGTGCCCCCAAGCAGGATGAGTCAGATGCCTTCAAATCGCCTGTGCTCCACCACTTCCCTGCTTCCATGATCTTTAAAGGATTCTTAATTAAAAAATAATTGAAAAGCTGGGGCATGCTACAAAACACAACACTCTGTGCCATTATATTAATTTTCAGCTATGCCTTCAGGCCTTTGGAAGTTCCCATAGGGATGATAGAGAACATCTTAAGGATGGAAGAGAGAAAAACTGACTTGGTTCATAGAAGTAACTGAACTGTGCTGCTTGACATCGCACGCTAAGTGGCAGAGAACCTAAATGTAAGGTTGACATTAAGATTAGAAAGGGACCCTGTGCAATGGGGGGGATTCAATTTTTTTTACTACCAGTTCTGTGAATGTGGTTGGTGAATGTGGTGTGGCTTAGTGGGCGTGGCAGGGGAGGTGTTCCATATTAGCAGGCTTGAAACCCTGCATTCCAAAAACATCTGAAACCGGTCGATGTAGGACTCCCAGTCCTCAGTGGCCGGGTTAAAGGGTGCGGGTGGCGTGGTGTTGCTGGCCATCTTGATGGTCGTTTTCGCGCCATTTGCCACAGTGTTGGATTGTCTCGTTGTCTCACAATCCCATCCTCGTTGCCAGTGTTAAGTTCGGCAGGTCGGACTCAGAGAGACGAGAGACTCAGATTAAGTGAACAACAGCTCTTTATTTAACAGGCTAGTTCTGAGTAAAAACAGCGCTCGCGGCGGCTCTTCTTATAGAGCTAGCCGCGGCTAGGCGGCCAATGACATCGCTTTGAGTTTCCCGCGATTGGTTTCATCCAATCGCGGTAGACTCCTAGCGAACCAATCACAGCCGTCCTGACTGTCCAATCACGTAGCGGTCTTTGTGGACCAATAGGAATGCAGGGTTTTAAGCCTGCTAATATGGAACAGGAGGGATACTGCAAAACCTCAATTCCCTCCCCATTTCACTAACCTGCTTTCCAGCTCCGTTCTCCTGTGCAGGGTAACAAAGGAAGACCCAGCTGATCAGCTGAGACTTGATGGGAGGCAGAGAATAGATGGGGGTGGGGCCAGTCAGAAGTGGCAATTGCTGGTTCTCCGAACGACTCAAAATTTTCACTACCAATTCTCCAGAACTGGTCAGAACCTGTTGAATACCACTTCTGACCCAGTGGCTCAGTGGCTAAGACGCTGAGCTTGTCAGTCAGAAAAGTTGGCAGTTCGGCGGTTCGAATCCCTAGCACCAAGTAATGGAGTGAGCTCCCGTTACTTGTCCCAGCTTCTGCCAACCTAGCAGTTCGAAAGCATGTTAAAAAATGCAAGTAGAAAAATAAGGATCACTTTGGTGGGAAGGGAACCGTGTTCTCTGCTCCTTCAGTGTTTAGTCATGCTGGCCACATGACCACGGAGACATTTTCGGACAGCACTGGTTCTTCAGCTTTGTAATGGAGATGAGCACTGCCCCCTTAGGGCCAGAAACAACTAGCATGGATATGCAAGGAGGGGAACCTTTACCTTTAAGCTTAGGATGTTGTGTGAATTGCAACTATCAGATTGGTAATTGAGACAGCCACATGTCTGAAATGGTACAGGGTCTGCTGTTTGAGCAAGGGAATGATTGCAGGGTTTGGGTTTGGCCAGTCTAGAGAAAAGGAGACTAGGGGGTGACATGATAACAGAATTCCAGTATTTGAAGGGCTGCCACATACAAGAGCAGAAGGCAAGGCAAGAAACAATGGATGGAAACTAATGAAGCAACCTGGAATTAAGGAGAAACATCCTAATGGTGAGAACAATTAACCAGTGGAACAGCTTGCCTCCATCACTGGTGATTTTTAAGAAGAGACTGGACAGCCACTTGTCTGAAATGGTATTGGGTCTCCTGCTAGAGCAGGGGGCTGGACTAGAAGACCTCCAAGGTCCCTTCACAGCTCTATTCTGAATTGTAAACTGAGATGTGATTAAGGCTATTGGACAAACTGAGTCCAAAAGTTAACACTGAGATTTTGAGTTGATCAGGAAATGAGTAAGTAAACACAGCAGTGTAGGGGCATAAATATAAATGTGGGAGAAAGCAAAGCTGGGGACAATGGGGATAGAAGCCTTGGATGCAATCCGAAAACATTTCAAGCACCACGTGACCATCATGGGCCTTGGTAAAACCACCACCAGTCAATTTCAAAAGGCAGCTTTACTTGGAACAGATGATACCCTGTGACTGTACCTTGAACACCATTAAACAACAGCTTCTGCTTAGTTCAGGTCCTTGGAAGGACTCGATAGGCTGAGGGTCCCCAACCCCAATCTGTGGACCGGTAGTTGTCCACAGCCCACTGGGAACCAACCAGGCTGCAGAAGTGGCAGGCGCGTGCGCACTTATCTTTGTCATTGAGGAAGCCCCCCCCCAAAGTCTGGCTACGCATTAATGACCTGGGCAAAGGAGGGGTGAGTGGCAGATGACCACTCAGTGAAGGTGCCAGGAATATAGGACATTCAGAATGCCAATGACGGAGGGTGGGAGGGAAAGAGAGGGTCGTTAATGGAGATTAATTCAAAGTTCTTCCCAGCGAAATCAGACGCTGTATTCAAAGGACCGAGCTGAGTGTTCCCATACAACGCGTGTGCAAGTGCAGCTTCATGTGGTGCTCACCTGCCACTTGCGTGGACTGGTTCTTAATGGGCTGAGACCCAATAGTGTCCTAGAAACAGGGGTCACCAACCTTTTGGACCTCAGGGACCACCAAACTCATAGTTTTAAATCCCACAGACCAGAGACCCTGGGACAATCCCCAAAAAAGTCTGCAGGAAAATCCCCCACCTCTTTTTCCTACCGATCGATCATTCTTTATTTGGGATCGCAGGATTCCGTCTCCAGCTCCATTCTCAGAGAGAGAGAGAGAGAGAGAGAGGGGAGGGAGAGAGAGAGAGAGAGAGAGAGAGAGAGACTTTTGGCTTCATGCAAGGAAAGCAGCAGAAGCAGCAAAAGTCTTTCTTTCTCTCCCCCAAACTCTGGCCAAAATGAGTCTTTGTGAAACTTGTCACACCAGCGCAGCCTCTTGGAGCAGGATGCCTTGCAGGGTCCCAAAGACTCATTTCGGGCAGAGTTTGGGGGAGAGAAAGAAAGACTTTTGCTGCTTTCCTTACGTGCAGCCAAAAGCAGAAGAAGAAAGAAACAGAAAGGAGCAGCCCAATGGCCAGGCCAGGCACATGGGGCAAGTTTCCCCCCTCCCTTCACTACCTCATGTTGTTCGCAATGCAAGTGACGCAAGCCTTGTGTTCCCATGCAGCCTGGATTAATCGCTTTGGGGGTGACATTTCTCTGCGGACCACCAAAATTTTCTCACAGACCACCAGTGGTCCCTGGCCCACTGGGGGACGACCACTGTCCTAGGAGACATGTGGAAGTTGTGAGGAATAAGAGCCCTGCCTTGTTCTATGGCCTAAAAAAGTTTGAGAAGCCTTCCTTTGTGGATACTGTCAACTCTGAAGTGAACCTGGTTGAGGCCACCTTGGAGGCTTTGACACACAACAGAGGGAGGGGGAAAATAGTTAGATGGGGTTGTGTAGCCAAAACAATAAAGCTTTCCTGTGGGAACCAAGGACATTCTCACAGGTGGCTGGGAAAGGAGGAGTGAAGTAACCAAGCAACCGGCCAGCACCTGGATTGGACAGCGTGACCAGTGACTTGGGGGAAAGGGAAAATTTTTACTTTTAATCAGGTGAAAGCCATGGGAACTTTCAGAGTCGGCTTTCAACAGTTGTGCCAATATATATTTATTTTATTTATCAAACATGTATTAGATAACAGGTATAATTAGATTATGATTACATGAAATGGGTACAAATAAAAGGGGACAGGGATGGTAGACACATTGGTGCACTTATGTACGCCCCTTACAGATCTCTTAGGAATGGGGTGAGGTCAACAGTAGACAGTCTAAGGTTAAAGTTTTGGGGAAGAAACCACAGTCAGGTAGTGCATTCCAGGCATTGACCACTCTGTTGCTTAACTCGTGTTTTCTGCAATCGAATTTGAAGCGGTTTACCTTAAGTTTGTATCTATTGTGCGCTCGTGTATTGTTGTGGTTGAAGCTGAAGTAGTCATTGACAGGTAGGATATTGTAGCAGATAATTTTATGTACTATGCTTAGGTCAGACTGAAGGCAGCATAGTTTGTTTGTTTGTTTGTTTGTATGTTTGTTTATTTATTTATTTGATTTGTCAATCACTTACAAGATAATAGGTATAAGTATAAACATGAGTAAGAATACAGGAAATAGGTACGAATAAATGGGGACAATAGGACAGGGATGGTAGGCACGATGGTGCACTTATGCACGCCCCTTACAGACCTCTTAGGAATGGGGTGAGGTTATAAATTGTCTAACAATATTAACAATATTAGAACAATGAGAGTTCTAAGTTATCTAACATTTTGATGTATCCAATAAATTCTTTGAGGAATTTGCCTGCCTCGGAGTTCTGCTTTCTATAGGTGTGTTACTTGGAATGCTGACAGATATATTTAACCGAGTTAGTTTGTGCCATCTGCAAATCTGCTTAGCGTTCCATCCACTTAATTATAAATAATAAGATTGAAGGATATAAGACCCAGGACTGACCTCTGAGACACCCCACGTGGTGCCTCCTTCCTGTTTGATGAGGAACCGCTGATGACCAGTCTTTGAGGATGATTTCCAAGCCAGCAATGTAGTCGTTGAATTGTCACGCCATGCAGACCAAACCAAAGTAACTTCTTAATTAAAATCTCATGCAGCCCTTTGTCAAAACACTTTGCTGAAAGCAAGTTATGTTATGTCTACAGCATTCCCTGGTCTGTTTAACAACATGAAAAAACAAGACCGGTTCTTGACAAATCTCTGTTGACTTTTGCCAATTTCTCACTCTTTTGAAAGTTCCTACAGAAAATCCAAAGTCGATCATAAATCAATTATCACCCGCAGAACCTTCCCAGGTTTGAGGCTAGATTGATTTGCCTGGGGCTCCATGGATCTTCTTCCACCCTCCCTCTTTTCAAGGCAGGGTCTACAGTTGCTCTTCTTCAATCATTCAATACTTCATTTGTTCTTCGGGATTTCACAGAGATAATTGGCAGAAGTTCAGCTGAACCATCGAGTTCCTCCAGAATCCCCGGCTGCAATTCAGGAGGTTTCAATTCATTCGAAGTCAACATGGAAATTCCTAACCATGCTGTTGTATAGTGTCAGTTGTGTCCTTTGGTCCTGTTCTACACAATTATCTGGTGAAATGTGTCCTCTCTTTTTGTGAAGACTGAACCAAACTAGGAATTGAGATAGTTCTGCATTCTCATTGTCCCTGGTTAACTTTATGGCTTCTCTATAGTGAGCAACTAGAGAAGCTAGTGACTATTCTAGTACTTTTTCCTTTATTTTGAACATATTCAAGAAGAATTTGTCCCATTCTTCACTAACTTCATTCCCTCCAAGCATCAGTGTTGGTATAGTCCTCCATTGGATCCCAGGCTTCCTTTCTCTTGATGATCTATATTTCTGCCATCTATATATCACAGTTTTTGGTTTCAAACCTTCATTACACTTTTTATTTGGTGAATTGGAAAGCCAAAATAAACCATGCATTGGAGCAGACAAACGATATGTGTCATGCCCCTGGTGGAGTCTGACTCTGAGGAAGAGGAGGAACAGCCAACAGGGAGTGGAAGTGTGGCTCCAGAGGTGGTGGAGGAGGCTGGGGAAGGGCAGAGGCCAACTGGGCAGTCAGAGGAGGATCCAGGCCCATCCCCTATCCATCCTAGGTCACGCAGAGAGGAGAGGATCAGGGGAAAGCAAGGTCTACTCAAGAGGAGATTACCATGATCCTCCTCGTGGCTTGCAGCTGGGAGCGATGTATATAGGTTTGTAATTGCGTAGTAATGGACTCTCCTCGGTTATCTTCCTGGAAAGTATGATGAATTATCTTGGCTTGCTCTCGTCAATGCGGTTTGTTTTGGTTTTCTTTTTGCCTCATTATTTACTTTTGTGACTTTAAACTGTGCCTAATAAAACAGTGAAGTTAAGTTGAAGGCATTACCGGACTTTAATGTATGTTTTGGGTTTTGGATTATTTTGATAGACTACGGGTCATCACAATATGTTTGTTGCACCGGTCTGGAGTCGCTTAGCCCCCCCAAAATAAATCTTTCCCAGAGTTATGCTTTTAGCTGTCCAGGGCCCCTCTCTCTCATTCTGGGCGAAGATGGAAGAACTATTTGACAATTCCATAGACAGATGTTATTTATTGATTTATTTGTATCTCCCTTCTTTATTATTTTTACAAGTAACAAAAGGTGGTAAACATATCCAACAGACCGGTGTCATCCTATTTTCCCCACAATAAGCAATTCTGTGAAGAGGACTGGGCTGAGGATGAGCGCCTGGACCGAGTGTCACCTATCTGGCTTTCATGCCTAAGGTGGGACTAGAACTCACAGTCTCCTCTTGATTGGCCCTCAGTCGCCCAGCTAGCTTTTATGGATAAAACGGGACTAGAACTCATAACCCCCTGCTCTCTAGTCTGATGCCTTAACCACTGTGCCAAATTGGATTTGATTTTACATAAGAGCCCCCAAATATCTCTTCCCTACACAGCCAAAACAGTGCATAGTCTCTTTACAGACACACTGGCTGTTTTCTGTTCTCCCCCACCACCACTTGCAATTCTGTGCAATTGTGTTAGGATCTCCCTTTCTTAAGAAACTCCCACAGAGCTTCAATTTCTTTTCCCATTAGCTTCTCCTGCCACAGAATCCTATTTATCATTGCTCTGAGCATATTAACATTCTCCCCCGCCCCTTTTTTTTTTTTTTGGAAGGGGCAAAAAACAGATTCGGCGAAAGTCAACTTCAGTTTAGTGTAAAATCAGAACCTCCAGCACTACATGGTCATTTCCTCCCAATTTTCCAGTTATTTCCCCCCTTCTTGACTAAGTCATCTCTTTTGGTTAGCATCAAGTCAAGATGAGTTGAATCTCCCTTTTCATTGCTCGGTGCTCAGAAGGAGAAAGGCTGTCAGTAAGACAAATCAGGAATTTCCTGGAAGGGCTACGCCTGGCACCATTGGCCTTCCCACAGATGTTGGGGTAATTAAAATCCCCCATCAGCATTACTAGATGTCATTATGAAGGATCTTCAACTTGCTTCTGGAAAACATAATCCACCTTTTCTTCGTTGGTTGGCCGACAGAAGTTGCCACCAACAATACTTGCTTCTATTTGCTCTCTCCCATATTTTGCCCAAGTTGGATTTTTAAACACAAATGGAGAATTTTTTCCTTTTAGTAGACCTACAGGTAGTCTTCGACTTATGACCATAATGGAGGCCAACATTTTTGTGGCTAAGTGAGACAGTGTGAATTTTGCCCTAATTCTACAACCTTTCTGGCCACGGTTGTTAAGCGAATCGGTTCAGTTATTAAGTTAGCAACACGGGTTGTTAAGCGGATCCTGCTGCCCCAAGGACTTTGTTTGTCAGAAGGTCGCAAAAGGGGAGTCACGTGACCCCTGGGACACTTCAACCGTCATAAATAGGAATTAGCTGTCAAGCAACTAAATTTTGATCATCTGAAATCCATGGGGATGCTGCAATGGTCGTAAGCAGGGGAGGGATCCAACTGGCATAACAACTGGTTTGGGGAGCGCGCGCATGCACGTCAAACGCGTGCTGTACATACATGCATACTATCGGCGCCGGCAAGCATTTACCTTCTCCAGCTGACAAGCGGCACTCAGCTGTGTCCTGCAAAGCAGCTGAGGAGAAAAACGCAGCCACTACTAAAGGACAGCCTAGAGCCCGGGCGGGCAGGTGGGCCAAACAGCAGACCAAAACTTCATTCCAGCGAACCAGTTCGGTGTCAGCTGCTCTTTGGAGCTACCAGTTCTATAGAGCTGGACCGAACGGGTAGGATCTCACCCCTGGTCATAAGTGTGAA
This sequence comes from Notechis scutatus, assembly GCF_049901735.1. Taxonomy (NCBI): domain Eukaryota; kingdom Metazoa; phylum Chordata; class Lepidosauria; order Squamata; family Elapidae; genus Notechis; species Notechis scutatus. The sequence continues at coordinate 161,168,458 of NC_142012.1, read as the reverse complement.
AAATAATCATAAGTCATTTTTTTCAATGCTGTTGTAGCTTCAAACGGTCACTAAATGAGCTACTGTAAGTCAAAGAGCATCTGTATATCTTCTGCTCTCTTTTTCTATTATTTCTTTTGAATAAATGTACCTTTCCAGCGTCTCTATCTTCAGTGATTCAATTATCTCATCAGGCTTCCTGTTCAGTGGTGGGCTGCAACCGTTTTAACAACCGGTTCTGTGAGTGTGCACTTTGCATGCTTTGCGCCCACGTGCAGCATTAAAAAAAAACACACCAATTTGAACCTCAACAGCTTACTTGTCAGCTTTAGCACCAGACGCTTCCATACTGCTACATTCTTGAGCCTGGGAAAATGGGAGAGGGGGGGGGATTTCTTGGAGTGTATGTGGTTAGACCTAATAGCATTCTTCTTTTAAGTTAAGGTCATGTTATTTCCGCACCTGGGTGAGAGGATGTCTCAAGTTGGGATGGAGGGTGATTGGGGCATGTGATGCGATGAGGGGTGTAGGGGATGGATTTGTAATTTTTTACTTATTACAAGGAAACCCGGAAATTTCAGATTCAGGACTCCCCAGTTGTGCCAGTTTACTACCCAAATAAAAAAGAACTTTTGGGAGGATGTCTGCCTTGGAGTTATTTGTTGGAGTGGAGGTTTTCTGGAACGCTGATATTACCTTCTAGGGCGGCCCCAGTAAGTAGAACAGCGGAGACACAGAAATCCACTGTGCCGCGTGAATCAGCTCAGCTGAGAAAGACGGAAATATAGGACAGGATAGGGTGGGGGTGGGTGAGTGGGTGAGCAGGGCCAGCTGACCGTTGGAACTATCGGTTCGCTAGAACTGGTCCGAACCAGTAGCAGCCCACCATGGCTTCCATTAAAGTTATTACATCATATGTTTTCTTTGCTGTATAAGAGCTCAACATTTTTTTTAAAAAATCTTTTATTGCTTTTAAACACACACACACACACACACACACAAACAAAGGTAAAAATGCATTGTCAAAGAAAAGAAAAACACACTCATAGAAAGTATTTCTTTAAAAAGTGAAACAATATGACAAAAGAAAAAAAATACCCTGTAAATCCTATATATAGTTATCCAATGCACTTATTATTCAAGCATATACTGTGTATGTATGTATGTATGTATGTATGTATATATATATATATATATATATATATATATATATATATATATATATATACACACACACACACACACACACACACACACACACACGTATGGTATTCAGCTTTGTTCAGGTATTTTCCCACGTTATTATAGTTGTGCTTTTAAAGTTGTAGCAACGTTTTGGCAGAATCTCATCTGCCATCATCAGGCTTTTGTATTGTGTTCGTCTGTGAGTCAGACTTTTACAGTTGTTTCAGTTTTAAATTTGGGGCTAGCCTACTGCTGTGCCAGAATGGTTTTTTCTTCATCCTGATTGGTTTATATGTTTATACATTTATATAACTACCATGACTTTTTAAACCTATCAGATTTTTCTATAAATAAGTCCCATGTTTATCCAAACAAAATCTATATCTGCAGACAACCCGCTCATAGGTAGGAAATGTAATTAGGTCATAAATCAAGGATTATCTGTATAGAAAGTCAGTGCCTACCACCTCTTAGAAGAATGAAATATTTTGAGGAATATTTTAAAAAGGCAGAATATTATATTTCCCCAAAGGGTTTCTCCCTTTGGAGAAATATAATATTCTGCCTTTTTAAATTGAGAAACATGTTTTTTTTAGACACAGAAAACAGCCTCCACTTTTTCTTAATAGCCCACAGCAAATGTCAGCACTCAAAAGATAAAGACCTTATAGAAAGAAGGCAAGTATCTAGATAGCTCTATTCATAAGCAAATACTCTCATCAAACAGGACGAAAGCAGGGGTGGGATTCTACAGGTTCCGACCGTTCTATAGAACTGGTTGTTATGATTCTGCACAGTTTGGAGAACCGGCAAATCATGCCCCTGGCTGGCCCCTTCCCTCTCCGCCTGCCCCTCCCTATCCAGTCAGTCCTTATTGAACACATGTGAATTGCGGGAATGCCCGACATCGCTGACTGCATTCTCCCCTGCCCAGTCACTCCTTAAGATATTTCTTTTTTTTTTTTCCCTCCCAATGATCAGCTGTTCTGATGATCAGCTGTGCCGGGATCCCCCTAGCAGAAGAAGAAGGAGGAGGAGGAGGAGGAGGAGGAGGAGGAGGAGGAGGAGGAGGAGGAGGAGGAGGAGGAGGAGGAGGAGGAGAAGAAGAAGAAGAAGAAGAAGAAGAAGAAGAAGAAGAAGAAGAAGAAGAAGAAGAAGAAGAAGAAGAAGAAGAAGAAGAAGAAGAAGAAGAAGAAGAAGAAGAAGAAGAAGAAGAAGAAACAGCAGCTACGCCCACCTATCCATGCCCACAGAACCGGTTGTTAAAAATTTTGAATCCCACCCCTGGACGAAAGCCATTAATCCACAATAGGAATTTCCCAACACTTTTCAGAACACAAACCCTTTCATTAGCAGTCCAAAGTTCATCCAAACCTGGGAGCTCAGACAAACACCTAGCATTTGCATTTCCTCTTTTTGCCTATAGAGCCAGCTATGACCCCTACATGACCCCATAGAAATCTGACAACAGCCAATAGAATATTAAAGGACATGTCCTTGCACAGGAACAGGAAGCTCAAATACAAAGCCCAAGAGAAGGTATAAAAACTCCCAACTCCATTTTGTCAGCTGCCCAGAACCACAAGCCCATGTTGTTTTGCTTCATCAATAAACCATCTTTCCAATCAGCCTCCATGTTTCCAGGGTCTTTCTCCCAGCTTGGAACTGAACGAGATGGATATTTCTTCCAACATCTGTATTATCAGCCCTTTTAAGATCCAACACACCACACACCAGTGGTCTTCCATCAGATACTTAGACTGTATCCCTCAAAACTAAATTTCTGTCAATCCCATTTGTGCAACTGCTGTTCCAATCCTTTGGAACTTTTGTGTGTTGCAGCGATCAGTTTGAAGCTCATACCTTCATACTCTTTTTAGCTGTTCAAAGCCCATGATGTTTTATCTGTTTAGGTCTTTCTTCCTTGTCCAAAAGCATCCTTGTAAATATTTATATAGATTCTCGTATGGATTTCATAGCATAGGAGCTTTGCTTTGGACACACAAGGCATCTATGTCTGTTTGTGTTTATTTGCATTAAAAAAAAAAAAAACTAAGTCTGTCACAAAACTATGGGAAGGGTGGATTCTGTATCCAAGCCCAACTAACACTCCTTTCCAGATGTTTTATTCAGTTAAAGATTGCTGCAAGGAACTGCTACATAGCGTGGGAAGGCTAAGTCACAAGTCATATATCTCAGCTCTTTTTGGATTATATAATTTCAGATTTGGAAAACAAACAAGCACGGACACTTAAAAGCTTCCTGTTTTGGCTGGCTTAATGTTGTTAATAAGCAGCACATGTAATCAGAAGATCCTGGGCAACATTTAAAATAAAAAAAGATCTGTGGAGATTCTCAGTCATCCAAGTTGTCCCAAAGATGCTTTTCTCAAAGGCAACTGGCCTTTCTTTATTTTCCTTGAAGACATTTTGCTTCTCATCCAAGAAGCTTCTTTCGTTCTGGTTGAATGGTTAAGGATGGATGGGTTTATATTCCTTGCAGTCATCTGGTCATTAGGACACCCTCTGAGATAAACCTCCGAGTGGCCTCAACGACCCTCGGAAAGAGTGGTAAGATGATACAGCAACATATTGATTTAAAACCTATTTTTAAAACCTATTTTTAAAACTATTTTTGTTGGGGATCCTACCTGAAAGTTATAATAAAGAGAATGTATACTTAATTATTCATGTATTAACTGCAGCTAGGATTGTATTTACACAAAACTGGAAAAGTGAAGAGATTCTGACTGTGATCAAGAAAATATTAGAATGTGCAGAAATGAATAGACTAACACTTGCAATTAAAGAGAAGGAACAAACTGAATTCTATTTGATATGGGGATCTTTTTATCGATGGCTTGAGAATAAATATGGGAATTAGAAATTAAAAAAAGGTTAGTGAAATATAGAAAACATGCTAATAGAATCAATATGTTAAGATAGGGATTGTTAAAATAATTAGACATATTATGTATATCAGTATTAAGTAAGAATAGAGAATCAATACCAATACAATGAATATGTGTAAAATGTATTTATTATTGCACAAGATATTTGTATCCAGATGACACACTGTTTAAATGGAAGATGGATTGTTTGTTTTAAAATAAAAGAAAAAATGTATAAAAGAAAAGAAAAGAAAAGAAAAGAAAAGAAAAGAAAAGAAAAGAAAAGAAAAGAAAAGAAAAGAAAGAGTGCTAACAACCAGATGACTGCAAGGAATAGAAATACTTTCATTGTCCACCATTTAGTCAGAACTGAAGAAGCTTCTTGGATGAGAAGCGAAAGATTTCCAAGGAGAAACAAAGTCCAGGTTGCCTTTTGAAAAAAAACCTTTGAGGTTTTTTGTTTTTAAAAGACACTCATTTTATTGATTGATTGATTGATTGATTGATTGATTTGATTTGTCAATCGCTTACAAGATAATAGGTATAAGTATATACATAGTTATGAATACATGAAATGGGTACATATAAGAAAAATAAAACAAACAATAGGACAGGGACGGTAGGCATGTTCGTGGGCTTATGCACGCCCCCTACAGACCTCTTAGGAAAGTGGTGAGGTCAATAGTGGACAGTCTAAGGTTAAAGTTTTTGGGGTTTGGGGAAGAAACCACAGAGTCAGGTAGAGCAGGGGTCCCCAACCACCGGGCTGCGGACCGGTACCGGTCTGTGGATCACTTTGCACCGGGCCGCAAAGAAATAAAAATAAAAAATAAAATAAAAATGGCGGCTTTCTTCGCCTTCGGTGAATGCTGCTGGGATCAGGGATCAAGGACACAAATGAAAGAAGGGGAGGAGGAAGCAACCAAAGCCTGTCCTGCTCTCTGGCTCAGTGGCTTCGGTTTCCTCCCGCCTCGTTCCTCTCTCAGTTGCTCTCTCGCTCCTCCACCAGCCCAGGAAGAAACTGCTTCAAAGAAGCCGGCAGGGTGGCTTTTCCTGTCGGCGCAGCTCCTCCGGAGCGCCCGTTCACCCCCACCCCGCCGCCAATCAATCCAGGTTCAATCCAGTGCTCTGTTCTGCCTGCCTGCCTGCCTTTGTTTCTGGTTGTTTCGGAGAAGCTTCGGCTGAGAATAATAACCATTCACCTCTTTTTCTCAGCCGAAGCTGCTCGAAACAACCAGAAACGAAGGCAGGCAGGCAGGCAGGCAGAATGGAGCACTGGATTGAACCGCGCGGCAGGGTGGGGGTGAACGGGCGCTTCGGGGGAGCTGCGCCGACAGGAAAAGCCACCCTGCCAGCTTCTTTGAAGCAGTTTCTTCCTGGGCTGGTGGAGGAGCGAGAGAGCGACTGAGAGAGGAACGAGGCAGACACCTGAGGGCTGAGGCTGAGGGAGGCAGGGCCGAGAGGCGGGCTTCTCAGCCGTCCTGCAGGGACTTGTCCTGAGCCGCGGAGACAGCCGTGGGCCGCCGCCGCCCAGCACTCAGTTTTGAAGGCGCTCCTCAGCCAGGCGCAGTTCCTGAATCTGCAGCTGAAACCCTCCGTTTTAAATGTCCCAATAGAAGAGAATATCTGTCGCTCAGGGTTGCAATGAGGAGGCATTGGCGCTCCTGAACTTGGTGGTTTGCTGGCAGACGTTTTATTACCCGACTAGGTAACAACATCAGATGTTACCTAGTCAGGTAATGAAACGTCTGCAAGCAAACCACCAAACTCGACTCCTTCACCCCCTCCCCGGTCCTTGAAAAAGTGTTTCTGCGTGAAACTGGTCCCTGGTACAAAAAAGGTTGGGGACCACTGAGGTAGAGTATTCCAGACATTGACCACTCTGTTGCTGAAGTCGTATTTCCTGCAATCAAGTTTGGTGCGGTTAACCTTGAGTTTGTATCTATTGTGTGCTCTTGTGTTGTTATGGTTGAAGCTGAAGTATTCATTGACAGGTAGGACATTGCAATGTATGATTTTATATACCATACTTAGATCAGACCGAAGATGGCGTAATTCAAGGTTTTCTAGGTCTAGAATTTCAAGTCTGGTGGCATAAGGTATTCTGCAACGAGTAGAGGAGTGGAGAACTCTTCTTGTGAAATATTTCTGGACTTTCTCAACTGTGCTAATATCAGATACATAATGTGGGTTCCAGACTGATGAGCTGTATTCGAGTATTGGTCTAGCAAATATTTTGTATGCTCTAGTTAGTAGTGTGATATTACCAGAGAAAAAGCTACATAGGATTAGGTTAACAACTCTTAATGCCTTTTTGGCTATGTAGTTACAGTGGGCTCTAGCACTTAGGTCATTTGAGATGAGTATTTCAAGGTCCTTTACAGAGCTTGGATCATCAACTCCCAATTTTGACCATTTGTTGTCTGTTTGACAGGAATGCTTCTATCCAGTTATGCAGTTGTCCAGAGATACCATAAGATTTTAGTTTTAGGAGTAGTTTGTTGTGTACCACTGAATCAAAGGCTTTACAGAAGTCTATGTAGATTGCGTCTATTGCTTTGCCCTGATGGAGTTGTGTAGTCCATATGTTTTTGCAGTGTAAGAGTTGCAGATTACAGGATAGTTTTTTCTTGAAACCAAATTGTTTATTAGAGAGTACGTTGTTTGTCTCTAAGTGAAGGATGATGGATTGGTTAATAATTGATTCCATGACTTTACAGGTGACGCAGCATAAGGAGATTGGTCTGTAATTTTCAACTAGGCTGGGTTCTCCGTTTTTGAAGATGGGGATGACTGTGGCTTGTGACCATAGGTTAGGCAAGGAGCTGGTCCTGAAAGATTTTTCAAAGATTATGCTTAGAGGTTCAGCTATGGCAGTGGATAGCTTTTTTAAGAAGTAGGCACATATTCCATCCGGTCCAATAGATAGAGATGGTTTTAGATTGCATAGTGCTTTTTCAACATTGTCTTCTGTAAAATCGATATGTATTAGTTCATTATAGTTGTTTAATTTCATTTTTGTTCTTTGGATTAATTCTGGATCTCTTTCTGGAAAAAGGCTTGGGGGGAAAATTGGAACTTTGATGTTATATATGTTGACGACAGCAAGATTACTTTATGCACAAAACTGGAAGGAGCCTTCGATCCCCACAGTGGAAGAATGGCTACAAAAGATGATGGAGTTAGGAGATGGTTAAATTGACTGCTTTGATAGAAGAAAAAAAATATGTAAGTACTTTTGTTTTTACTTGGAAACCACTTCTGGAGTTTGTGCTTGGGGTAGAAAAAAAATGAAACTTTGATTTTGGGGTTTACCAATTAGACAGATTTGTTGATATAGAAATGGCTAATTCATACTACTATGTGAAAGTAAAAAGTTGAGGATGGATATTACTACCTTATTACACTGCTCCAAGCAGAGTTGGAAGCTGATGCCTTTTCTTTCTTTTCCCCTTATTTTCTTCACATTTCCCTTTCCCTTTCCCTCCTCTATTTTCCCTACAATTTGTTTTGGTATTTTTTGTATTTTATACAAAATAAAGTACAAAAAATAAATAATAATAATAATAACAAATAATGGATCTCTTTCCAGAAGCTTTAGCTTCCACCTGGATCAGGTGTAACATGAATACATTTCCAGAGGAATGAGTTTTTACATTCACCCTACAGCTAGCCATTTTGCTTTTCATAAACTCAAGACTGCCACGAGGTTCAGTCAGATTAGGAGATACATTTGCACAACATACTAGTGTTACCTTTGGTTAGAGATTTCTATCACTTAATATGCTGTGTAAAACCAAGCATTAGGTTAGTTTGTGATTCATGGTATTTTGAAAATGCAGATAATGAGATAATTCAGTCACCAGGGTAAGAGTAAGTAGTAGTTCAGCCACCAGCCAAGGGAGAGTCAGAAAGTACAGTGATAGAAGAAATTGGTTGCAAGATGGAGAAATGAAAGGTCTTACACATATGGGCCAGAATGGGTCTATTGCTAAAGAAGCTACCTTACCAGACAAAGTTGGAGTTGGACGCATTGGCAGAAACTAGTTTGTGAACCACGTTAGAAAGGAATGAGATTGATTTCAGTTGTGTAAGCAAACACCAACAATATCTATTTTCTTCAGAAGAGTATAAAACTTTGGGCCACTGTTTCTGTGGTAACCAAATACCAAGTAAGAGTGAGTCCTGGTCTTGAGTTGATCTTGCAGGATCCAATCTGGGTTGATCACTGGGAGCAGAAATTTAGTCTTCCGAACTTTGAGAGTTGTGCTGGAGCTCAGGGAACTTCTCCAGAAGTGGTATTCAGCAGGTTCTGACCAGTTCTGGAGAACTGGTAGCGGAAATTTTGAATAGTTTGGAGAACCAGCAAATCCTGTCTCTGACTGGCCTCTATTCTCCACACCATCTATTCTCTGCCTCCCGAATCCCAGCTGGAAAGCAGGTTAGTGGGGTGGGGAGGGAATGGGGATTTTGCAGTATCCTTCCCCTGCCATGCCCACCAAGCCACGTTCACCAAGCCATGCCCACCAAGCCACACCACGCCCACCGAGCCACGCCCACAGAACCAGTAGTAAAAAAATTTGAGTGCCACCATTGAACTTCTCGCAAACTCTGCCAGAGAGAAATTCCCTCCAGCACGAGTCTGAAAGCTCGGAAGATTAAACTGTGGTTCTGCTAACTGACCCAGATCAGATCCTGCAACATTACCCTGGGACCCATATATTGGCCTTCATTTGAGCTGATCTTCTTTGCCACTTCATGCAAGACGTCGGGGCAAAGTGGAAAGTTTCTCTTCCTGATGATAATCTTTAACCGTCAAGTACGGTTGGTTTGCTATGAAGTGCTGGAGATCTGATAAAGCTTAAGGGCTTTGCTGGCTGGAATCTCATTAGCCAAGTGAGGAGAGAAAAAAGGCTGAACCTGAGCAATGTGGGTAGAGAAGAATGACCTGGAAACCTGACACGTAGACCATCTGCCTGGGTCCCTAGATAGTGTTTGCTCTGGCCCACTTCTGCTCTGGGCTGCAAGAACAGCTGTTCAGATGTTGCTGATGATATTGCAATTAATGACAAATTATTTAATACTTTCCCAGAGAGTAATGTTCATTCATATATTTGTAACAGTGAGAATCTTCTCCCCCTCCTGTCCCCCACTCCCCCAGTTAATTAAAAGAGCCCTTTTCATAGCCAATGTTGTCCAGGGGTTTTTCAGGCTGGTTATTTATTCCCATTTTCCTGCTACCTTTCGAATGCTCTTATAATGGGAAGATTTGCAGTTTCCCTGGAGATACCTGTGGGTTACATTCAGTGAGTGCCAGATGATCCAGAGGTAATTCTAAATATCCCATGGAAACCAATTCATTTGCTTCCTATGAGTCAAAGGGATAATTCCTCTGGGCAACCAACATGAGCTAGATTGTCATTTTGTGATTCATGGCCCTGTGTAAGCATCTGAACTACACTCTCCAATTGAACCTTTCTGGATGACATTACTTTATTAACTCAGCTCTACATCATATTTCCTGATGGTTAACTGTAGCAAGATTCTTATAAGAAAAGCAGGCAGGCAGGCAGGCAGAAATATTTGCAGAATGCAAATGTGCATTATAGTTTAAAGGGAGGGGGGAAGAAGGAAGGAAGGAAGGAAGGAAGGAAGGAAGGAAGGAAGGAAGGAAGGAAGGAAGGAAGGAAGGAAGGAAGGAAGGAAGGAAGGAAGGAAGATTTGCAAAATTCAAATGTACATTATGGTTTAATGTGCCTTCAGAACTATATGCATCCTTATTTAATCCTCAACTAAATTTTGGAATCTAAACTTAAAGCACAATATTGATGTAGATTCTAGATCTCATTTTCACTTGATATTGAACTCAGTTAAAACCCAGTGATATTTTGGAGAGGGCGGAGCTTGCATCGCGACGATACAGCATGCGATCTTGGAGGTCTGAGATCGCTGCCGTTATCTTTGCTCCTGGATGGTCCAATCGGATCTAAACCGTCCCGAAGAGATGGTGAAAGTGAAGAGCGCATCCTGTCAATCCCAGGGATACCACAAAGTCCCTGGTAGATCCGGGAGAAGCTCTTCTTGCCAGCGGCAAAGAGGCAGCCATTAAAGCTGCTGAAGTTGGGACAGCTCTGAAACAAAAGAGAACAGAAAGAGAGAGTGTGCCGGTTTGGTGAGAACTTTTTTTTATTCTAAGATCTGAAAGGACACCCTAAGGAAAAGAAAGAATCTAAAAGTTTTGACAGAAGTGATTAAGCGGCGATTTTAAACAGGAATGTCAAAGTAATATATTTTTTTTCTCATTGCTGGATTTTCTACACATGATCTTATATTTTGAAACTGGACTGTTTTTTTTCCTCTTCTTTCATCTCTTCTTTTTCTCCTTTTTGATTTTATAATATTTTAGGCTAGAGACTCCCTTTTAGTTATTTTTTTTAAAATATCTTTTTCTTTTTTTAATTAATTCTTATTATATTTTGCTTGGAAAAGGAGGGGAAAGTGAAAGCAAAGGAAACTTTTTACACTGCCAACTAGAGGCTTGGAAATATTCTATTTCTCTTTGACCAAACAAAGCTGAGAAAGAACTGAGACTTTTTTTCAAGGACATTGCTATTTGATAAGATAGAGGGAAGAGCATGGGAGAGTATTATTGCAGGTGCTCTTCTGGGTTTCTATCAACAGCTGGAGTCTGGTATGGAAGCTTATAGGAAAAGAAAAGGTGATCGGTCTCTGGAGAAGAGAGTTATAACAAGAGCCTTGGATAATTAAACAAAATGCAGTGTGCTCTTTTTATTTTTTCTAAGCTGCGCTATTCCTCCTCACCAGTTTACTTTTTGTAATAGCTATTTGGATTTTTGGAACTTGTCTTTGTTTTTTTTCTTGTCTTTGGAAGTTAAATTTCTACGCCTGCTTTTTATTTTAAAGGAAAAGCTTTAGTATTAATGATTCCCTTCTTTTTCTTTTTAAGGGAGTAGCCTTTTTTCCCCTCTCCCTTCCTGGTATTTTTGTCTTTCCATCTACCTTCCATATTGGTTTTTTGTTTTTTTTATCTTTCTGGCCTTCTTTTCTTTCTTTCTTATGCATCCTTCTATATTTGAGTCCTCTTAATTGGATTAAGGTGTTGAAGGACCTGAAGAATTTTTCCTTTCTTTTTTTAGCTTTTTATTCTTCACTTTTCCGCCTTTTTTAGGATTTTACAACTTTTTCTTTTTTGTGTGTGTTTATGGTCTTTTCCTTCATTTTGAATTTTTACTGTTATCTAACCAATCGATTGGATTAAGGTATACAAGAACCTGAAGAATTTCTTCTTCTTCTTTTTTTAATTATTATCACTATTTGGCTTCTTTTTTTCCTACTATTTTTATTTGGAACTGCAATTGGTTATTTCACAATTGGATTAAGGTCTAGAAGAACCTGAAGATTTTGAACTGCTCGAAATGAGTAGGAAATTTACAGCTCCTGGTTCTTCAACTTCTACTTCTTTCTCTCCACCATCTGGAGGACAACGTTCAATACAGACAATGTTAAAGCAAGAAAAAGAACAAGAAAAAGTGACCATGCAGACGATTATGCAAGGAATTCAAAATATTCAAACAAGATCAGAGAATATTGAAAAGAGAATAGAGAACATTGAACAAAGAACAGGGAAAACCGATGAAAAAGTGGAGAACATCCAACAAATGATGATGAAGTATGATGAGAGACTCCAAAAAATTGAAGAAGATAAACAAAAAGACAAGAAGATTGGAGACATTGATAATAGATTAACTGTGGTTGAACAAGATAAAAGTGGTATGCTGAGATGGGAGATGGACAGATCAGAATTTTATCTTAGATTCCAAAACATAGAGGAAGAAAAAGGACAAAATCTAGCTGAGATAATGATAGAAATATTGGCTGAAGCTTTGGAAATAACTGAAGAGAAGATGATGGATGGAATAGATGAGGTTTATCGAGTCTTCAAAAGATATGCAATGAGAAATAGCTTACCAAGAGAAGTTCACATCAAATTTACAAAGAAAGCCATTAAAACGCAAATATTGCAAGTGGCAAGAGAGAAAACATTGAAATACAAAGATAAGGAGATTGTGGTCTTGAAACAAGTACCCAGAAGAGTGAGAGAGATGAGAAGAGAATACCGATTCTTGACCAAATTGCTACTTAAAAAAGAGGTGAATTATAGATGGCTGATTCCAGAAGGTTTAATGTTCACATGGCAAGAACGGAGATATAGAATTGACTCAATTGAGAAAGCTGAATCATTTTACACAGAACTTTTCAGAGGGAAAGAGGAAGAGGCAGAAAAAGAAATTTCACTAATTGAATTCCAAGATGACTCCCAAATGACGACTGAAAAAGAAGAAGGTGCAGTAGGTGGAAAGGAGGAAGCCAAAGAACAACGTGAACCAAGATCCACAGGAGCTGTCAAACCTAACTACAAAATATAACCATGGAAGAGAAAAAATTGATTACAATAAATATAAATGGACTTAATTCAGCTGTTAAAAGAAGGAAAACCTTCCATAAATTAGAGAAATTAAAATTTGATATAATCTGCCTACAAGAAGTACATATTAAAAAACAATATGAACAATTGTTGATACAGCCAAAATTAGGGAAAATATTTACTTCCTTGACACAATGCAAGAAAAGAGGAGTGTTTTTATATATTAAAGAGACCATCCCAGCGAAATTGATTTATACTGATGACGACAGAAGAATACTAATGGTGGAAATAATGGACAATAATACGAAAACACTCCTGATTGCAATCTATGCCCCGAATGACAATCAAGAAGAATTTTATAAAAAATTACACATGAAAATAATTGAACTGGACCATGCTAATATAGTTATGATGGGAGATTTTAATGGAAATGTAGACAATAAACTGGACTATACAGAAAACAATAAAGCAAAACAGGAAGACTCTCCCTAAATCTTTTTTTAAAATGGTAGATGAAATAAACTTAAAAGATACATGGAGAGAAAGAAATGCTAAAACTAAACAATACACCTTCTACTCAAATAGACATTTATCATGGTCCAGAATAGATATGATATGGATGTCAACAGAATTGTTAACTAATATTCAAGAAATAAATATTGAAACAAGTACTTGGGCAGATCACAATCCAATTACAATTAAATGGAAAGAACAAAGAAGAAGATCTAGATGGACGTTAAATAATACTATTTTAAAGGAAAAAGACTTCACACAGTGGAAGGAGAAAGAACTGGCTTTTTTCTTTAGAGAAAACAAAAAAGAAGATACATCAATCCAGAATGTATGGGATACAATGAAGGCATATGTTAGAGGCTTGATAATAGACTATACAAGGAAAAGAAATACCATGAAAAGATTAGCCTCTAAGGCATTAGAGGACAAGTATAAAGGACTTGAAAAAGAGCTACAGAAAATGCCACAGAAAAGGGGCATTAAGTTAAAAATGGATATAACCAAACATAAAATGGGTCTAATAGAAAAAGAAGAATTAGCACAGAAAATTAGAGGTGCTAAACAGAACTACTTTGAAGATGCAGATAAACCAGGTTGATGGTGAGCATATAAATTGAGGAAGGAGAAAGAATCAAGGAAAATATTGGAATTAATAGATGACCAAGGCCAAGTTTGCTATGGTAGTAAAGAGAAGAAGGAAATCATTCGAGACTATTATGGAAAACTATACACACAAGAGAATATTGATGAGGAAAGAGTTAAACAGTACTTACAGAATGCTAATTTACCCCAGATATCTAAAGAGATTGAAAAAATGTTAGAAAACAATATAACGATGATGGAGTTAACTGAAGCACTCAAGAAGCAAAATAATGGAAAGGCACCAGGCCCAGATGGACTTCCGGCAGAATTTTATAAAACATTACAAGAATCGTTGAATCTTCCATTGCTAGAAGTTATGAATGAAGTTATGTTAAAGAAGAGGATACCTAAATCATGGTCAGAAGCTTATATTACACTTGTTCCAAAAGAGGAGGCCGATCCAATACAAATCAAGAACTATAGACTTATTTCCCTACTAAACGCAGATTATAAAATTTTTGCTTCAATATTGGCAGAAAGACTTAAAAAATACTTAAATAATTTTATCCATCCTGATCAAAATGGATTTCTGCCAAAGAGACAAATTAAAGACAATATGAGAGTAATCTTGGATACTTTGGAATACTACGAGGCACATCCTGAAAAACAAATGGCTCTGATATTTCTAGATGCACAGAAGGCATTTGATAATGTGAATTGGCGATTCATGTTATTACTGCTGGAACAGATGGGCTTTGCTAGAAAATTTATTCAAGCAATAGAAGCTATATATCATAAGCAAATGGCAAAGGTAATGATAGAGGGAGAACTGACAGACTTTATCGATATAAGAAAAGGAACAAGACAAGGGTGCCCACTATCACCTTTGTTGTTTGTGTTAACTTTGGAAGTGCTAAATAGAAATATTAGGGATGAAAAGAATATAAAAGGGATGAAAATTAAAAAGGAAGAATTTAAGTTGCAAGCATTTGCAGATGATCTGGTTTTCATCTTAGAAGACCCACTAGAAACAGCATCAAAATTGATAGAAAAAATAGAGACATATGGAAAGGTGGCTCATTTGAAAATAAAGATAAGACAAAGATCTTGACAAAGAATATGCTATCAAGACAAAAGGAAGAACTGGCAGACCTATTGAAAATTCAGGTCACGAATAAGATCAAGTACTTGGGGATATACTTGACAGCAAGATGCAGTACACTAAAAGAGAATAATTATATCAAACTTAAACAGCAGATAGCGCTAGATTTGGCGAAATGGGAAAATTTACAACTGTCATTAATAGGGAGAATATCATCAATCAAGATGAATATATTACCCAGAATTTTATATTTGTTTCAAACAATTCCAATTAGGCTTGGAAAAGACTACTTTGAAGATCTAAATAAAATTGTGTTGAAATATATGCGGCAAGGTAAGAAAGCGAGAATAAAGTTAAAACTTTTGCAAGATGCTAGAATAAGTGGAGGATTTGGTTTGCCTAATTGGGAGTTGTACTACCAAGCTACAAATTTGATGTGGGTTAAGGAATGGATAACATTAAGAAATACTAGATTGTTGACATTAGAAGGACATGATCTGTTGTTGGGGTGGCATGTTTTTCTATGGTATAAAGGAACTAAAACACAGTGGTATTTTAGAAGACATTATATACGGGAGTCTCTGTGGTTAAACCGGGAGAAGATTAAAAGACAATGTTATTTGAAAATTCCAGTCTGGTTATCGACTATTGAAGCATTTTCTTATCCTATAATATACAAAAAGGAACAAACAGTTAGATATGGTGAAATATTGAATGAAAAGAGTGAACTTAAATCCATACAAAAACTAGAGGAACAAGGTATAAAGATGAATTGGTTTTCATATGCGCAAATACATTCAAGGTATGATAAAGATTCTAAAACAGAAGGTTTCTATGATAAACTGACTGACTTAGATAAGATTTTGACAGGTACTGATGAAAAGGTGATTAAAATTTTTTATGGATATTTATTAGAAATTAAACTAGAAGAACAAGTTAAAGAAACTATGATTGCTTGGGGGAAGAATTTTGGATATGGGATCGATCTAGAGAAATGGCAAAAATTGTGGTCTCAAAATTATAAGATGACAATGTCAACAGCATATAAAGAAAATTTGTATAAGATGTTTTACAGGTGGCATTTCCCCCCGACAAGAATAGCAAGAATGTTCAAGAATAAATCCGAAAAATGTTGGAAATGTCATCAGACACCTGGCTCATATTACCATATGTGGTGGACTTGTGCGGATGCTAAAAAATACTGGACTAAAATCGTGGTTGGAAAAAATGACACGTGGTTGGAAAAAATGACAAAAAAAACTATAGATTTGAAACCAGAGATATTTTTATTGGGAATTTTACCTGAAATATATAGTAAAGACTTGAAATACTTGATTGTAAATGTATTAACAGCAGCTAGGATTGTATTTGCTAAAAACTGGAAAAATGAGAAAACACCATCACAGGAGGAAATTATTAAGAAAATATTGGAATGTGCTGAAATGAGTAGATTGACATTTGAAATTAGAGAACAAGATGATAAACAATTTTATAAAATTTGGGATCTATTCTATCAATGGTTAGACGATAAAATATAGTAATGAAATATGTAGACTTTTAGAAAATAATAAATATATAAAGATATATTCTTTTCTTATTATATTTACAAAATGTTTTTAGGATAGATTTGGGATGATAATATGAACTGTCATAAAACAAATTAAGTAAAATATGATTATTTCATAAAACATGAATGAATAAAAGTATAGTCAAATGATTGATTAATAATGATATTAATGTATTTAATATTTGATTGAAAATACGAGATTATATACAATGTAATTTTAATTCAAGACTACGAAATGGAAGCACAAAACAATTTGTAAACCAATCAGCACACTGTATGTATATATATGGAAGATGGCTTGATGTTTTTATGTTTTGTTTGTTTATGTTTGTTTTAAAAACCAATAAAAATTAAAAAAAAACCAATGATATTTTGTACTTCTAATTTACAGTAACTTACTTCCGGATATTGTAAAATACAATAAATCCAAGCCTGGAGGCATGTTTTAAATATTTGAAGCATTTTGTTTTTAAGTCACAAGGTAGACTTTTTTTGGTAGACTTTTATAAACAATTTATCACTAGTGTCTTTATACTGGATCAGGGTGTATAAATTTCTCCAGCTAGGAATTGCAGATGTCAGCCAAAGCCGAAATGTTTGCAGATAAACTCAATGGCTGTGTTGACACAACATGCTTAAGCTGATTACTGAATTAACATGTTTTCTGGATTTGTAGGACATAAAATAAGCAACTAGACTGAATTTGCACAGAATGCCATGCCAATACCTCAACACAACACCTCAACAAAGTTTAACTAATCTTAACATGCTGATTGGCTGCAAGGTGTTTGGTTAAACATGTACAAACCAGGAGATTTTGAACTAAATACCGTAGATGTAATATGGTTAACAGAATTACAGACTAACAGAGTTGGAAGGGACCATGGAAGTGTTCTCGTCCAACTCCCTGCTCAGGCAGGAAGCCCTATACTATTTCAGACAAATGGTTGTCTTAAAACCTCCAGTGTTGGAGCATCCATAAGTTCTGGATGCAAGTTGTTCCACTGGTTAATTGTTCTTACTGGGAAATTTCTCCTTAGTTCTAGATTGTTTCTCTGCTTGACTTGTTTCCATTCATTGCTTCTGGTCCTGCCTTCAGGTGCTTTGGAGAATAGTTTGATCCTCGCTCTTCTTTGTGGCAGCCCCTCAGATATTGGAACCCTGCTATCCTGTCTCCCCTAGTCCTTCTTTTCATTAGACTAGACATACCCAATTTTCACCTTGAATCGGAGTGATCCAATAGAAAGACTATTAATATAAGCAGAGATTGTTATTAACAATCATATTTGGGGAAAACTTAATCACAAGGTGATTATGGATGACCTCTATTCTCCACTGATGATCTTTACATGTGTTGGATTTCAACTCCACAGAGATTTTAGGAACTCAACACTGAGCACATCTGGACACATCTGGAGAGAAACAACCAGGAAGAGACTTACATTGTTTGTCTATTGTCTATTGTTCAGTGTCAAAGCGTGTTCATAACCCACAGAAGAAATAGATTAATGATATCCTTGATAACTTTATTTTGTTTCCTGCAACAGATTTTATCTTCTCCAAATGGCAAAGTAGGCTATTGTTTAGTGGCCAAAAGGGACACAGAAGGTCAAAGTGGGAAAAATATATATCAAATTAGGTGGATCCTATATACTTTTTTTCCTGGATTGGAACTAGAGTTTGAACATGCTTCTTTCTTTTTTTTCCTTTTTAATCTATTTTCATACTTATACTATTATTTTATTGACTTATTTTAACCATGGTGTTAATTATTTTAATCAGGGGTGTCCTACTGTGGCAACTTTAAGACTTGCAGACTTCAGCTCTCAGAATTCCCACCCAGCATGGCTAGTTGGGGAATTCTGGGAGTTGAAGTCCACAAGTCTTTAAGTTGTTAAGGTTGGACACTCCCATTCTGCACAATATTGCCAGTTTTATTCGTCTGAATGCTTCGGCAGAATGAATTTTTTTTACAGCTTGTTGTTCTATCAATTTATCTTTATATTATTTGCTTTATTCCAGTCACAAGAATCATCCTATCAAGTCCCTCTTATAAGTATTTAATCACATTTGCACTCCTGTATCAAGAGGTCAAACTCATTTATTTCCCATGTACTCATAGATTAAAATTCCCATAGTATAGAAACAATGGCCATGAAGTTTAAGAGTCCCAGACTTGTTTTTTTAAGTTTATATGAATTGGAGGAACCTTGGAGGTCTTCTAGTCCAACTCTCTTCTCAAGTTGGAAACCCTGTCCTGTTTCAGACGAGCATTCACAATTTCTGGAGGTAAACTGTTCCACTGGCAATTGAACAATTGTTCTCCCTGGCAGGAAATTCCTCCTTAGTTCTAGGTTGTTTCTCTCCTTGCTTAGTTTCCATCCATGGCTTCTTCTACTGCCCTCAGATACTTTGGAGAATAGGCCAACCCTCTCTTCTCTGTGACAATTGCTCCATTATTGGGACACTGCTATCATGTCATCCCTAGTCTTTCTCTTTGTTAGATTGGATATATCCAGTTCCTGCAACTGTTCTTTGTACATTTTAGCCTCCAGTCCCCTAATCATCTTGGTTGCTCTTCTCTGCACTCTTTCTAGAGTCTCTGTATTTATTTTTTTACTAATTTTTTTGATTTGTCAATCGCTTACAAGATAATAGGTATAAGTATAAACATGAGTAAGAATACAGGAAATAGGTACGAATAAATGGGGACAATAGGATAGGGATGGTAGGCACGATGGTGCACTTATGCACGCCCCTTACAGACCTCTTAGGAATGGGGTGAGGTCAAGAGTGGTTAGTTTGAGGTTAAGGGAGTGGGGGTTAGAGGATGTAACAACAGAGTCAGGTAGTGCATTCCAGGCATTGACCACTCTGTTGCTGAAGTCGTATTTTCTGCAATCGAGTTTGAAGCGGTTAACATTGAGTTTGTATCTGTTGTGTGCTCTTGTATTGCTGCGGTTGAAGCTGAAGTAGTCATTGACTGGTAGGACATTGTAGCAGATAATTTTGTGTGCTACGCTTAAGTCTAACCATAGGGGGTGTAGTTCAAAGTTGTCCAAGCCCAAAATCTCAAGCCTAGTGATGGTACTCTGTTGCGAGCAGAGGAGTGTAGTACTCTTCTCGTGAAATACATCTGGACTCGCTCGATTGTGTTAATGTCCGATATGCAGTGCGGGTTCCAGACTGATGAGCTGTATTCGAGTATTGGTCTGGCAAAAGTTTTGCATGCTCTAGTTAGCAATTCAATATTTCTGGAGGAGAAGCTTCGTAAGATTAGATTTACAACTCTTAATGCCTTTTTGGCAATGCTGTTACAGTGAACTCTAGCGCTTAGGTCATTTGATCTGAGAACTCCCAAGGTCCTTGACAGAATGAGGATCATCAAAAAGGTCATATCCGCCTAGTTTGTATTTGGTATACTGTTTTTGTTTTTTTTACCAATGTGTAGGACAGAACATTTGTTGGTCGAGATTTGGAGTTGCCAATTGTTTGACCATTCAGACACACAATCAAGGTCACTTTGAAGGACAGTAGCATTGTCGGTGGTGTTTGAATAGTTTGTATTGTGGTTTTGAGGTGAGTCTGAATTCTGGAGTGATGATGCCTCAAAGAAGCTTCTTCCTGGCTCCCACCAGATGACCTTCTCTGGTAGACAAGATCTGGTAGACAAGGCCTCTCCTGCCATATCTGATGGGACAGATGGAAACAATGAGGAACAGGTGGTCTTTCGTATAACAGACATGCTGTTTTGTATGATTTCCCCCTATATTCAGCCTTGTTTTTCATTTTCCTCAGACTTACTAATTCTTGCCCTTAATAAATGAATGGCAATATTAAGTGCATTGTGTACATGCAAGACATGGTTTTGAGAGAGGCATGACAAATTCCAAACACATTTTTTTCAAGAAAGTTCTGCATAAAGAACAACAAAGATTTGTGAAAGAAAAATCCACATGATTCCCATAAAGCTAACTCTTTATGGGAGTCACTATGTGTGTGTGTGTGTGTGTGTGTGTGTGTGTGTGCATTGGCACAATGAATTAAAAAATAATAATATCACAGCCTCTCTAGCCAAATCGGGAGGCAGAAGGAGATCATGGACTCAAAACCTGTCAGAAACTCAATGTCCAGAACTACAGCACATATCAAGGGTCATCTAAAGACGTCCTGCTAGAGCAGCCTTCTCCAATCTACAGGCGGTCCTTGAGTTATAATAGTTCATTTAGTGACCGTTCAAAGTTACAATGGCACTGAAAAAAAGTGACTTATGACCAGGGGTGGGCTGCTTGGGGGTTTGGGAGAGCCCCTAGCTAAGAGTCTGTGCAGTTTGGAGAACCCCCCCAAATGCCACTCCTGGCTGGCCCCACCCACCCTGCCCTTCACCTCCCAGGAGTCCCCATGTGGCCATTTTGGATGCAGGTAAGTGCAAGGCGCACATAAAGGCTTGGAGAGTCCAAAAAACAGGCCTCCCGGAAGTTTGGGAAGACCAGAAATAGGCCCGTTTCCAGCTTCCAGAGAGCATCCGGAGTCCAGGGAGGCTGTTTTCGCTCTCCCGGAGGCTCAAGGAAAGCCTCCGGAGCCCGGGGAGGGCAAAAACGTCCCCACCCAGCTGTGGTGCAGGAGGCTGACTAGGCCACTCCCACATGGCCACACCCACCCAGCAACCGGGCAAAGATCCCTTTGCTAAATTTTTTGAAGCCCACTTTTGCTTTTGACCATTTTTCACCCTTACGACCGTTGTAGCATCCCCATGGATGGTCATGTGATCAAAATTCAGACGCTCGAGAACTCACTCATATTTATGACAGTTGCAGTATCCCAGGGTCATGTGATCCCCTTTGGCAACCTTCAAACAAGCCAATTCAATGGGGGGGGGGTGCCAGATTCACTTAACAATTGCATCACCAACTTAACAACTACAGTGATTCACTTAACAACTGAGGCAAGAAAGATCCTTAAATGGGGCAAAGTTCACTTAACCAATGTTTCACTTAACGACATAAATTTTTGGGCTCCATTGTGGTGGTAAGCCAAGGACTATCTGCATTGTCCTCTGGAGTTGCTTGGCTGCAACTTCGTTTCCATCGACTGTGGGTGATGGAACACCTTACATCGTTTCCATTGACTGCAGGTGATGGAACGTGGTTCTTAAGACCTCTGTGTTATTTTAACAAGTAGTTTACTATCAAGTTTAAGGACCTGGACCAGACAATGAAAGCCTGTAATCCTCCTATCCAAGAAGTCTTCTGGTGAGGATGTGTTTGAGCACAAGTGTGGGTGAAGAGGCTCCCATGGATTCCACCCTGGGGAATGCTGTTTGACTTGTAATGTTTCCTGTCCTCATAAATTTACAATAACAAGCTCCCTGATGTGCTGTTATTTCAGACATGTATCCTGCCATGATTTATTTTGCCTCGCCAGTTTCTCAATGAACTTTCTCCCAGTGTAAATAATAACAGAATTAAAGTTATTTTTAGGGTTGGCCTGCAACCTTGGAGTTCCCTCCCTCGCTTCATTCCCCCATCCCATTCACATTTCAGCTCTTCCTCCTCGCTTCGTACCTCCCAATAGCAGCCACGTTGTATTCAGCATTTGCCTTGGACGGATCCCAAGTCCAGGGTTTGCAAGTTATTACGATAAAAGTCAAATTGTTTTGACTGGGAGGAAAGATGGATGGGACCGCGGAGAGGGTGAGCTGGGGATGGAGAATCCTGGAAAAGCTCCAAGCTTGGAATAACTACGTGAGTTGAGTTGCACAACTTTGGATCTAGCTCCTGCACTTCTCCCTCAAGAGGTTCCCCTTGGCTTCGGCCAGGGTGTAATGCAAGGATCAGAGTCGGATCTGGGAAGGCTAGAATCGTTGGTGACGCAATTGGCACTGGATCAAAACATCGGAGGGTCTCAGAAGATTTCTTGTGGTCATTTGGAGACGGGATGCTGAGGGCCAGCATCTGGAGGACTGCCTGAGTTACTTTGAAGCTATCCTCATCTCTCCAAAGGCCAGATTCATAATGTTCTCTCCACCAATGAGGATAAGGTATCATGTCTTTAAAGAGATTCTTGTTGATTTCTTCCACTTGGCTGGGACCCAAAACAGGCCCAACCCAAGCTCTGAAATGTTAATGTTTTGGAGAATGAAAATTGGGGGAACAGGGAACACATCCGGAGAAAGAGGAAATAGCAATAGCGCTTAGACTTATATACCGCTTATTTCTAGCCCTCTCTAAGCAGTTTTACAGAAACAGTATATTGTCCCCAACACTCTGGGTCCTCATTTTACCAACCTCGGAAAGATGGAAGGCTGAGTCAATCTTGAACCTGGTCAGGGTTGAATTTCTGGCAATGAGCTGAAGTCGTCTGCAATGCTGCATTCTAACCACTGTGCTACCACAGCTCCTGAAATTGCCAGAATCTGCCAATTTCAGAAAACCAGAAGTGTGTATGCCTCCCATTGTTGTCTTTGCAACAACCTTTGTGATTGGAAGTGTTACACAGATCATGCTGGGGATAAAATTGTATCCTTCCTTCCTTCCTTGAATTGTGGGTGATAGAACTAAATTGGCCACACCCACCCAGTCACATGACAGCCTGGCCACACCCACCCAATCACATGACCACATAGCCACACCCACCAAGCCATGACCACAGAACTGGTAGTAAATTTTTTTGAATCCCACCACTGTTTGCTTAATTGCTTGCTTGCTTGCTTGCTTCCTCTTCCTTCCTTCCTTCCTTCCTTCCTCTTCCTTCCTTCTTTCCTTGAAACCATCATGTTGTTTGTGTGTGTGTGTGTGTGTGTGTACATACATATACATGTGTATAAACACACACAGAAGTCTCTTTTTGGAATGACTAAGGAAACCATTCCTCATTTTGTAAACTGTCAAAATTAACTAAGCTCCAACTCCAAATAGTGAACAAATTCAATTTCTGGACATTAATCTGCTAAACCAGAAATCTGTCTCCAAATTAAAAAGGATTGGATTTTCACTGATCAAACCAAAGTGTGGTCCTTCCTAACCCTTCAGAATCCATGACTCACAGACATGCTGTTTAAGTTACTCGAATTCATTTTAAAGGTGGCAGGTTGGAAGACTGATCATTCTGTTTGCATCATTAATTTAACTGGTCAGGTTATTTCAGGGTAAAGAATAAGAACATAGATTTTTCTGCCTTTCCCCAATGTTTGGGGAATTGTCCCTGAAAATCAAAGCTATTATTAATTGATTGATAGGGAACAGTTCTCAGGCAAAACTCATTTTTTTCTCGGTCCTACTAGAGGCACTAGGATTTAGAACTGGAACCATTCACATGCCATACTTACATTTTGACACCATATTACAATTGTTTCCCTTTCCTAATATTTTTTTATTAGTCACGTGGGCCATGTATGGAAAGTTTCAGCCCTCCAGATGTTGTGGAAGTCAGTCTTCCAACCAACATGTCTACTGGCATGGAGGTGCAGTTCAACAAGGGACGGACTACAAGTTCTCAACCTCTTCTTCACGTTATTTTTCTTTTCTGAAGAACAAGTGGAAGAATGATGAACCTTCTGAAAATGTCCCTCATAGTTAGAAGGATCCCAAGCCAAACCATGCTGAAAGATTCAACTTGACCTTGTAGACGGAGGTGTTGATGAAAAGAGATGGACTTGAAAATAAAACACTCTTGATGAGAGAAGAATGACCAGAATATCAGAGTCAGGAAGGATCTTGGAGATCTTCTAGTCCAACCTCTTTGTTCAAGCAGGAGGCCCTACACCAATTCAGATAAATCTCTTCTTAAAAGCCTCCAGTGTTGGAGCACTCACAATTTCTGGAGACAAGTCGTTCCACTGATTAATTGTTCTCACTGTCAGGAAATTCCTCCTTAGTTCTAAGTTGCTTCTCTCCTTGATTAGTTTCCACCCATTGCTTCTTGTCCTGCCTTCAGGTGCTTTGGAGAATAGCTTGACCCCCTCTTCTTTGGGGTAGCCCCTTAGATATTAGAGCGCTGCTATCACGTCACCCCTAGTCCTTCTTTTCATGTCACCCCTAGTCAGGGGTGGGATTCAAATTTTTTAACAACCAGTTCTGTGGGCGTATCTTAATTGGTGGCATGGCTTGGTGGTCATGTTATTGGCTGGGCGTGGCCAACTCAATATCACTCACATCGAGGCATGCATCTCCTCGCCTGGCTTCTCGTGACTGCGGGGATGCTGCAACAGTCGTAAGTGTGAAAAATGGTCATAAGTCACTTTTTTTCAGTGCCACTGTAACTTTGAATGGTCACTCCACACAAGCAAAGTACCAGCAAAGGAGGGGAAAAAAACTCCAGAGAAGATCCTGAGACAGGAAGTCTAGTCCTGCCAAGAATGTAATAAGGGTTAATGAGAGGCAGTTTCTGTAAGCAACACCAGAATGTTTCCTTCCTGCTTGCCTTACAGGATTAGCCCACTAATTCCTTCTAACAACCGGCTCTCCGAACTGCTTAGAATGTTAACAACCGGTTCTAGCGAAGAGGTGTGAACTGGTAGAATCCTACCCCTGCCCCTAGTCCTTCTTTCCAGAATACCCGATGACACCTAGCATTTTTCTACATTTCTCCACGAGAACAAACTTCACTGCACAGATGGGTAGGAATTACTTATCTCAGGCCAAGCCTGAATAGCAACCTTTTCTTTCCTGTGGGGGAAACCAGTAGGAATAAGGGAGCCTTAAAGACCCACTTGATCATGAAGTGAGTTTTCTCATTTGGAGAAACTTTGTCCAATGACAGAGTACAGGGCTGCAAAGCGTTCTATTATTCAGCAGGTGTTCTATTTCCCATCTTCTTGGATATTTTAATTTCCTCTTCTCTGCTCCAAACCAATCCAGAACTAATATCTTCAGTTTAAAAGGGGTGGGTGGGTGGGTGTAGTAATGATCTCTCTTGTATAAGTGATTTTCATTACTCGCTAAATCATGACTAATGGGAAGTATGGTGATGGAAAGAACAAGGGGCAGCGACAGTGGAAATATCTACGTACATGCATTGAGGCCTTATTTCCCGGTACTCCATTACTCCTAATTTAAGAAATCCAGCACATGTCACGGAGCTGGTAAGAAACAGCAAGCACATTAAGGCATACCAATAAGCTGGGATACTTCAGCATGTCAGTTTCCTGGGGAGTGATTTTCATCAAATTGTGGCCAGGGTCATGTCATCCCTTCAGTTCCACCATGATCTATGTTGGATCCACCTAGAAGGCTGATGTAAACATGCTCTCCAGTAATGAGCTGTCAAATAAGGATTTTAGAATTTTTTTGCACCAGCGCAATGCAACAAGCTGGGCTTAAAAATCTATTATGAAAGTTAGTGAGCATATACCTATCCTGTATAGGTAGTCCTGGACTTACGACCACGGTTGGTACCAGAATTTTGATTGCTAAGCAAGTTGGTCATTAGGTAAGTTGCACCCAATTTTATGACCTTCTGGCAGGTCAAGAGAGCGGGGGCAGACTTCTCATGCAGTGGCAAGATAGAGGTAGTCCCTGACTTACGACCACAATTGAGCCCAATGTTTCCATTACTAAGTGGAACATTTGGCAAGTGAGTTTGCCCCATTTTACAACTTTTCTTCCCACAGTTGTTAAGTGAATCAGTGTAGTTGTTAAATTAGTCAAAGTATTGTTTATATGAATCCAGCTTCTCCATTGACTTTGCTTGTCAGAAGGTCACAAAAGGGGATCCCATGACCCCCCCCTCCCACCCGGGACTCTGCAACTGTTATAAACATGTCAGTTGCCAAACATCTGATTTGGATCACATGACTATGGGGGGATGACCAAAAGAGCAAGAGTCGAAACTTAGCATCTCCTTAGACACCTGAAATGTTAGAGGAGGAGGGGGCGGGGAGGATAGAGATGACCAGCACTTATTTATTTATTTATTTATTTATTTATTTATTTATTTATTTATTTGCCAATTGTTTACAAGATAATAAGTCAGACCTCTTAGGAAAGGGGTGAGGTCAATAGTAGACAGTCTAAGGTTATCTTGAGTGATTGAGTGCAGGGCTTCATGATCCAGGAAAATGTGCAACTGGTGTACAACACAAACTTGTGAAGTCTCTCCTAGCCATAACTGCCCCCTACTCTTTAAGCAAGAGTCGTGAGTCTTGCCCTTGCATTCTTCAAAGATACGCCCCACCACCGTTTCCAACTTATCTAACACCCCTCCCTATAGTTTTTTAGTGGTCTCCCATCCTAGTAGTAAACAGCTCAGGCCCTTCTTAATTTTTTTAGATATCGCATATTGGTTTACAGTAACAAACTGTCAGTCATGACTGCCTATTGGAATTCCTTTCTTTTTAATTTTTTTTTTGTCCATATGCCTTTGACCCCTACCCAAAAACTGAAATTTGAGCATTGAGTCTGCAGACCCTTCTGGAAATCCAGTGTCATAGGAATGGAAAATCTAGGCGTGCTGAATTGCTTCATTTTGCGGGCCATTTGACTGAATAAAAAGATGGGAACTGCGTGAACAAAGAAATGCAATTAATCTTCCTTCTATTAAATGGGGGCTGGGGGGGGGGGCAAATGCAAATTGAACGCCGCAGCAGCCTGTATATGAATCTCTTCAGATATTTACTTCCTGGGGATTGTCTCAGTTCGGGTCTGGTTTGACTAATGGATTTACTTAGCCCCCTGTTTTTTTTCTCTTCTGCCTGACAGTGTAAAGAATTTCTGATACCTTTTATGGATGCAGGCTGAGCAAAACATGCTTGTAATAAATGTACAAGGGAATGGAGATAGGAAAGAACCAGACCAAACCAAACCCCAGCTAAATATCTGTCCCAAAGGTGCTTTTTCAAGAGGCAGTTTGTCTTCGAAGACGTTTTCGCTTATGCACCTGTGTTTGACAGTGAACGGACAGGGCAGAAAAACATCCTGCAGAAGACTCCACACCCATTTGCACTACTCAAGAGGACACAGATAAACCGTCAAGTGGCCTCAAGGATTCTTTCCTGTATCATGCACAGAGGTGGATTTGTAGCTGTGCAGATGCAGATAGATAAAATTCCACAAAACATTCATAACAAAGTACATTTATTGGTACATCAGGTATCTTCATAACTCACATTTGTGATGAAGTTCTTCTATAATGACCAATCCTTTGTATATCAGCCTTGCAGGTGAAAGATGGTTATCTCCTAACCCATCTCGTAGCGATAGAAAGAAAGCTGCTATCAGTTCATGAGTCCAGGCAAGAATGGAGGGAAACCTCCCCCGACCCCTCGAGGGTCAATTCAGTGACCAATCAGGATTACAGATGTGGCCATGTGACATGAACTACATTTCCCAGGATACCTTTAACTACATTTACCATGATGCATTCCCTTAAGGGGACAGCTCATAATTCCTAAGTAACTATCCAATTCCTATAGACTGGCTGGGACAGCACACTCCCTGCCTGGAATTCTAAATTCCACTATTAAAAGAAGAGAAAAAAAATTAACTATAAACTAAGATAAGCAGTAAACAGTAATACTAACTGAATAGCATATAACTACAGTATATAACTAAGATAAACAGCTAGCTATATAACTAAGAAAAAAACAGTAAACATTAATAAAGCATCAAACAAAGCAAAACATGTAAAGCTTGAGGTTCAATCTTCAAGTTCGGCCTCTTGGTGCCAGTCTGCTGGTCACTTCTGGCGGCCTTTTAGGGTGTACAGTTACTCTTGGTGGCAAAGGTGAAAGTTTGGAGGTCACACCTGGCGGCCTTTTAGGGTTGACAGGTATTCTAGGTAACAATTGTGAAAGTCTGGATGTCGCTTCTGGTGGCCTTTTAGGGTTGGAACGATACTCTTGCTGCCATTGGTCAGAAATGGTGTAGGGTCTCCCGCTTGGGCGGGGGGTTGGACTAGATGACCTACAAGGTCCCTTCCAAATCTGATTATCTGTTATCTGTTATCAGAATTATCCTGCAGTTCTGCGTTCTAACCACTGTACCACCATGGCCACCTACTAGCACTGATAATGTGTTTTTTGTCAGGGTAACCTGGTCTACCCAATTATGGGACAGAGCATACTGATTCCGGATTGAAATCTGGGCTCAATATCCCGGATTCAAATCCCAGAAGGGTATGGCTAGCTGATGAGAGCTAAATAGCTTGAAATAGACCTGTACTCTGTACTAGACTCCCTTTATTTCTTTATCGGTAAAACATAAATTTGGCATTGATGATGTTCCCTAGTTGGGTAATGAAACTTCTGCAAGAAAACAAGCTTAGGCAGCGCTAAGGACTTTTCCCTCATTTCAACCGAGTTACAAATATTCTCCTTTATTAAAACCCTGTCTCTTTCTTACAAGTGTCACAGGCAGGGCTTTGATGTCATCTTGAATTTTTTTTCTTTTAGCTCAACCCCAGAGACACTATCTGGGCCGCCGTAATTTCAGAATCTACCTTGTGTCTTCTCATAAGTCAAAAAGAAGTTTAGTGTCCCAGATCCTTTTGAAACTCATTTCTCAGCTTTCCTCAATCGGATTCTCTGTATGCGTTTTTTTTTAAATAATTTTTTTAATTAAATATAAACATTAAAAACAGTGAACGTGGTGTCTCTTCTTTGACATACATTTCTGTCCAATCTGTTTACAATTAGAAAGGCAAAAGAAGTTAATACATTTATATACATGTATACATTTTTGCGTATCATTTTCCCAATTTTCTTTTATTCCTTTTTGTCACTTTTCTAATTATTTTAAATCTATGAACACCCTTTCATGTCCCTCCATTTGTAAAATTTATTCCATATTTTACAATATTCTAGTTCGTCTCGCTCTTTCAATTCAAGTGTTAGCCTGCCCATTTCAGCGCAATGTAATATTTTCCCAATCAAGGCATCTTCACTTGGAATTTCTCTTGTTTTCCAATTTTAAGGTGAATGTTATCCTTGCTGCAGTAATTATATGTATAATTAAATAAGTGTCAACTTTATTTACATTTCCCTCCATTATTCCTAAAAAACCATCTCTGGTATGTACTGAATTTCAAGCCCTGTTATTTCTTTTAACCATGACCAAATTTTACACCAGGTAACGAGGTACCATATTCATATTAATCATATTAATATTCATAATTAATGTTCAGATCATATTAAGAGCAACTGCGTTCTCTTTGCTGATGATGTAAAGCTATTCAACACCACAGGCAATACTCTTCAAAAAGACCTCGACTATGTATCAGAATGGTCAAACAAATGGCAGCTTCAAATCTCAACAAATAAATGCTCTGTCTTACATATTGGCAAAAAAAAAACAACCCCAAACAAACAGAAAATAAAATACAAGCTGAATAGTCAAGACCTTGTTGATGATCCAAACTCTGTCAAGGATCTTGGAGTACTCATCTCTAATGATCTAAGTGCTAGAGCCCACTGTAACTACATAGCCAAAAAGGCGTTAAGAGTTGTTAACCTAACCCTACTTAGCTTTTTCTCTGGTAATATCACACTACTAACTAGAGCATACAAAACATTTGCTAGACCAATACTTGAATACAGCTCATCAGTCTGGAACCCACATGTCCACAAATATTTCACAAGAAAACTTCTCCACTCCTCTACTTGTTGCAGAATACCTTATGCCACCAGACTTGAAATTCTGGACCTAGAAAACCTAGAACTACGCCGCCTTCGGTCCGATCTAAGTATAGTATATAAAATCATACATTGCAATGTCTTACCTGTCAATGAATACTTCAGCTTCAACCATAACAACACAAGAGCACACAATAGATACAAACTCAAGGTAAACTGCACCAAACTTGATTGCAGGAAATACGACTTCAGCAACAGAGTGGTCAATGTCTGGAATACTCTACCTGACTCTGTGGTTTCTTCCCCAAAAACTTTAACCTTAGACTATTTACTATTGACCTCACCCCTTTCCTAAGAGGTCTGTAGGGGGCATGCATAAGCACACCAACGTGTCTACCACCCTGTCCTATTGTTTCTTTTATATATATATATATTTATTTTTCTTATATGTATTCATTTCATGTATTCATAACTATGTTTATATTTATACCTATTATCTTGTAAGCGATTGACAAATCAAATCAAATCAAATCAAATCAATCAATCAATCAATCAATCAATAAAAATACTTACCATCATACATGGTGGACCTGCAAGAAAGCGCAAGACTTTTGGCAATTCTCTGTATGTGTTGAAACCAGCTGGCTAAAGAATTCTACAAGTCACATTTTGCTTTTGCCCAGCATCAGCTGGAGGAAAACAGCAAAACCTACTTCATTAATACATAAACAGAATAACTGGGGCTGGGCCAGTGCTTTCTATTAATATTCTACTTGTCTAAAAATACTTTTAATATGCATTTAATTGGAATCGTTCAATTTTTCACGTGCATCTCAGGGTGTTTTTGTACCAAGAGCAGTGCAGAAAATTTGGAAGATGCCGAAGCATAGCTGTGCCCTGATTTACTAATCAAGGAAGTGAGAATCAAGTTAAGACTGTGTAAAAACACAAATAATAAAGCAAAGCACAATGTTCCGATCCATATTGGTTGTGAATTCTGAATATCATCACTGGGCAAAGTGGAAGGGATGAAAAAGTCATCAGAGGAAGTTTAGAGAATGCAAGAAAATGGAAGTAAAAGAGACATAAGGAACGTATTGTAGAAAGTTAGCACCCATCCCTCTCCTAGAAGAATGAAATATTCTAGGAAATATTAAAAAGGCAGAATATTTCCCCTAAAAGAGAAAGAGAAATCTTTTTTTTTTTTTGAATATATGTTTTAGGTGAAGAATTAAATACAAAGAAGGTTGACAATTAGAAATATGTTGACATAATTACAAATAAGCTAACACAAGAAACTCAGTGAAAATTATTTTGTTACACTATCATCACTGTTATTAGTATATATGTGGATATTTCTGTTTGTTTTTTCTTTTGCTTTTTTTGTAAATGATATGCCCTGACAATACACCATATCCACCATATGAATAAAAATAAAAGAAATAGAAATCTTAAGGCAGGGGTCCCCAACCACCAGTCCCCGGACCGGTACCGGTCTGTGGATCATTTTTTACCGGGCCGCAAAGCTTGGGCGCCGCCATCTTGTTTCGACGGCGCTTCCGGGTTTTCGGTTGCTTCCGGGTTTTCGGTTGGAAAGTGCTTCCGGGTTTTCAGTTGGAAAGTCGTGTTTGGGTGCTCGCGCCTTAGTTTCGACGAAGGGGGGGGCAGCTTCGAATGAAGAGCCGTCCCGATGGCGGTGGAGTCTCGTGTTACTCAGGTACCGGTCCGTGGAAGAATAAATAATCGTGAAACCGGTCTCTGGTTCAAAAAAGGTTGGGGGCCACTGTCTTAAGGGATACAGAAACTCAGACCCAACAGATATTTTGGTGCCAGCTTATCTACAGGACAAAAGACCTTCAGCTCCAGGGTGATAGGATTAGCCCTCACTCAAAATCCAAAACTAGGACAAAGCCATTAAGCCATAAAAGGAATTGCCCAAAGCCCTTTCATTAAACCATCCAGCAAGATTCAACCAAGCCTGGGACTCAAGACAACCTACAAAGTTAGTTACCCCTGCATGGCCCCATGGGAGTCTGACAACCAATCAGGATACATTTCTTGCCACAGGAACAGGAAGCAAGTTCAAAGCCCAACAGAGCATATAAATGTGTCTCCCTATCTCACCCATGTGCCCAATTTTGCCAGAACCTCAAACCATGTGGTCCTGCTATCCACCATTAAACCATCCTTCCAAGTAATCTCCATGTTTCCAGTGTCTTTCTGCCCATTAGGAACTGAACCCAGATGGACATTTCTCCCAACAGTGTTTTATCCAACTCACATAATTGGATTGGTTAAAAAGCTAGAACAGATGATGGGTCATTTGCTGTCGGGGCATTTGCTCTGCAAATACAAGGTTATGGCATGAGCTCAGAAGGAAGGGGAGGAGATGTCCATTTGCAAAGCCTGCCTAACAGAGGTAAAGGGAGGGTAGACAAGTGGGACCCCCTTCAATGTAGAGAACAAGAGCTGACTGTCAAGCACATTGTACAAGATATATTGCTAAGATAAGGAATAGGGGCTAAGGCAGAGCTAATTGAAGACTTGGTAAAAGTCTTATAGGATGCCTCTTAGTTAACTTTTGGGAATAGGGTTGAGAAGGAGAAGGAGAAAGTGGGTGGGAAGGGAAGGGAACAGAAAGGAGAGAGAAGGAAAGGGAAGGGAAGGAAGAGAAGGGAAGGAACGGAAAGGAAAGGAAAGGAAAGGAAAGGAAAGAGAAGGAAAGGAAAGGGAAGGGAAGGGAAGGGGAGGGGAGGGAAGGGGAGGGAAGGAAAGGGAAGGAAAGGGAAGGCTGGAATTGTTACTCCTGCTTCACATCCTCCAACTTTGGCAGCTGATCAAGAATTCTAGCTACATTTCTCAAATTCCTGTACTTGAGATTTCAGAAATGGCACTCCAGATTCAATGCCATCTCTGTACGGAAATGTACACACTTCCTCAGATACTCCAGTGTCCCATGTCTCTTACTTGGCAGTTGGGAGTGCTATAAAAGCTAAGCTGGTATTTAATTTGTCAAGCAAACTATTGAGAGTTGAGCCAGGGCAAGTGTTATACAGCAAGAGAAACCCATAATGGGGAAATCATAGTGTTAACAGGCAGCTCCAAACATATGTTGAACAAATAAGTATCTCTATAAAAATTTTCCAAAGAGATGCCCAATTGATTTGGTGAAACAATCTGTTTAGGGAAAGAAAAACAAACGACTGTTTTGTAAGATACAACCTGGAGCAGTCGGTATTTTTGAATGGTGTAGAATTCTGGGAGTTGAAGTCCACAGGTCATAAAAGGGCCATTGTTCCTCACCCCTGACATAGATGAACAGTAAGATAAATATGTTGATTGCCAGGGTTACTGTTGCAGATCATTCCATCTGCAAAAATGGCCAATTGCAAGCACAGAGATTTTCTGCCTAGGTTTGTGCAACCCAATTGACTTTAGGACTGAATTATTCTGTTTTCTGTATTTGCACAATCCACTGAATTATGCATCCGTTGAAGATGCTGGATACATACAACTACTCAGCCAAATGAATGAATCCAAGGTTAAGCTAGCATGGTTGGGCAAATACAACCATTAAGATATTTGCCACCTTGAGTGTAATGTGGAGGCATGATCATTACTCACAATCAGCCAGAACAAAATCTCTGGATCCTGTTGAAACAACTGGGCTGTAGTATTAGGATACCGCTGAATACTCAAAGAGAAAGTTTAAATTTGGTTTGGTTTTTAATAAATAATGAGCTGTTAGTCTGACCGATGGTTGTATTTTCAATGTGAGCCTCCCTCTGGAGTGTATCTATATCACTCTGTTTTGGGGCTTAGAACAAACTTTACTTGGAATCATGGGAAAAGCAAATTTAGGGAATCCACTCCCACTGGGATGTGGTTTCTCAACCTCCTGCAACTTTAAAAAGTCCGTACTTGAACTCCTAGAATTCCCCAGTCAACATGCTGTATCTTAGGAACTCAGAGATGAGAGAAGACACCCACCCTTCCTGGAAAAATGACATGTTTTCAGAAATATTAAAAAGGCAGAATGTTATATTTCCCTGGATGATAAAAGAAGAAACATGTTTTAAAGACAGAAAGCAGCTCCCTACCCCCAGCAAATATTTTGTGCCCATTAAGAAAGATTGGGCCAGCCATCTTGCAAGACAAAAGACCTCCAGCTCCAGGGTGATGGGATTAAAACATGACCCTCAAGGACATAATAGGATTAAGTCATCTAGAAGCACAGCTCGCTACATGGCACAGTCTAAGGACATTGCATCACCCAGCAAACTTCAACCAAACTAGCTCAGACAAACATGATCCCTACATGGCCCCATGGGAGTCTGACAACAGCCAAAAGAACACATGTTCTTACACAGGAACAGGAAGAGAAGGTATAAATACCCACTACTCTCAAACCCATGTGGTCAGCTACCCGGAACACATGTGCTTGATAATTCTGCTTCATAGTTAAACCATCTTTCCAATTAGCCTCCATGTTTCCAGTGTCTTTCTCCCAGCTTGGAACTGAACCAGATGGATATTTCTTTCCAACAGAGAGTTGAATTAATAATAATACTTTATTTGCGGTCACAGACCAAAACACAAGTACAACAAAAGAACAGCAACAGAGAGTTGAAGTCTATGCACACAGTACTGGCTGAAGGATCCAGAAGTTGAAATCCAGACCTCTTAAGGTTGCTAAGGCTGAAAAACACAGCACTAGGATTCTGGGAGAGAGGGATATTAATTACAATGTTTATTAATTAATTAATACTGTAATAATAATAATAATAATAATAATAATAATAATAATAATAATAATAATAATAATAAAGTATTATCCACTATTGACCTCACCCCATTCCTAAGAGGTCTGTAAGGGGCGTGCATAAGTGCACCATCGTGCCTCCCGTCCCTGTCCTATCGTCCCCATTTATTCGTACCTATTTCCTGTATTCTTACTCATGTTTATACTTATACCTATTATCTTGTAAGCAATTGACAAATCAAAAAAATTAGTAAAAAAATAAATACAGAGACTCTAGAAAGAGTGCAGAGAAGAGCAACCAAGATGATTAGGGGACTGGAGGCTAAAATGTACAAAGAACGGTTGCAGGAAGTGGATATATCTAATCTAACAAAGAGAAAGACTAGGGATGACGTGATAGCAGTGTCCCAATAATGGAGCAATTGTCACAGAGAAGAGAGGGCTGGCCTATTCTCCAAAGTATCTGAGGGCAGTAGAAGAAGCCATGGATGGAAACTAAGCAAGGAGAGAAACAACCTATTATCCTATACCTATTATCTTGTAAGCGATTGACAAATGAAATAAATAAAAATAAAATAAACAAGGAGTTCAAAGGCAGCTCCAAGATCCACCTGTTTTATCAAAATGATAAATCAGTATTGAAACATTGCAATGCAAAATCTGCACCATCATTTATACCTGTGTGAAATTTTCATGTCCTCATTTCTTCTCTCTTGCTCCCCTCCCCCTTAATATTATGAAAACCTGACTGTGCTTAGAGCAGCTGTGGGCCCTTTAGAAAGAACAGTGTTAATTTCTGGTGCTTCCTGGCCTTTGGATGGAAAAGTGGAATGCTGCTTCCGTCAGCTGTAGAAAAAGTGGGATGATACAAGTTATTCCCCTTCAACAAAATATTTTTTTTTTAGTCTGTTAATTCTGGAACCTGTAGAGGGAAACTTTATCCATGGATAGAAGTTTTCTGAATACAGGTAGTCTTCAACACAACAATTCATTTAATGACCGTTCAAAGTTACAATGGCACTGAAAAAAGTGACTTATGGCTATTTTTCACACTTACGACCGTTGAAGTATTCCCATGGTCAGCTGAGCAAAATTCAGAGGCTTGGCAACTGACTCATATTTATGACGGTTGCAGTGTCCCTGGGTCACGTGATCCCCTTTTGTGACCTTCTGATTAGTGGAGTTGATGGGGGAGCCAGATTCACTTAACAACAGTAACAGATTTAACAGATAATCTAGTCCAACCCACTGCCCAAGCGGGAGACCCTACACCATTTCTGACAAATGGCAGTCCAATCTATTTATTTATTTACTTTAAATTTTATTTGTCAATTGCTTACACGATAATAGGTATAAGTAAAAAAATAGTTATGAATACATCGATACATATAAGATCTATATCTATATCTATATCTGTATCTGTATCTGTATCTATATCTGTATCTATATCTATGTATGATATTCAGCTTCGTTCGGGTATTTTCCCACGTCATTGTAGTTGTGCTTTTAAAGTTGTAGCAACGTTTCAGCAGAATCTCATCTGCCATCATCAGGCTTCTGTATTGTGTCCGTCAGATCATCAGAAGCCTGATGATGGCAGATGAGATTCTGCCAAAACGTTGCTACAACTTTAAAAGCACAACTACAATGACGTGGGAAAATACCCGAACGAAGCTGAATACCATACATGTAAGTACCAGCGAAAACTTAAGAAAACAAACATCTATATCTATATCTATATAATATATCTATATCTATATCATCTACATCTACATCTACATCTACATCTACATCTACATCTATCTACCGTATTTGCCGGCGTATAAGACGACTGGGCGTATAAGACGAGCCCCCAACATTTCCACTCAAAATATAGTTTTTGTTATATACTCGCAGTATAAGACGACCCCCCACTTGGAGGCATGCTTTTCAAGGCAAAAAAGTCGTCTCATACGCCGGCAAATATGGTAAGTTGTAACACTTGGGGTATTCTGGATATAATTCTTGATTGACACCCCCAACCCCTTTCCCCAAACTTACAAAGCCACCAAAATGCTTTAGAGAGGCAGCTTCGCCTTTCTCAGGCTGGCACTCAATTCCTCTCCCTTTCTTTGTGACAGCCCCGCGTGCGTGCCATCGGGACTCAAGGGTGGGGGATGGACAGCTGCCAACTCTCTCTCTCTCTCTCTGTGTGTGTGTGTGTGTGTGTGTGTGGTGTGGAGGGTAATTCCGGCTATCTCTGGCCTCCGCTCGGTTTTAAAGTCGCTTGGCCGGTTCCCAAGTCGCAGCGCTGGCCGGGAGACGCGGCGCCGGAGTGGAAGCTCGGTGCAGGGGAGGCAGATCTTTCTCTCTTAAGCGGGGAGGGAGGAGGGGACAAGAGGAGGGACGGGACGGGACAGGGGCGGGAGGAGGGCGCTCGCCTTCTTCTCACCGCCCACCGGACCCTTTCTTCCCAAGGGGACCCTGGAAAGCAGCTCGGGAGCCGGGTGGCCCTGCCCAGCGGGGTCCCATCAGGAACTTCCTGAGGACACCCCCCCGCCCCAAGCACAGCCCTCCCGGTCTTTCAAAGAGGGAGGGAGAAGCGGGAGGAGCAAATTGCCGCCCCGCCCCACTGCCCAGAAGGAGGGCGCCACAGTCCACCCCCACCACCTTCTCCCCCCCCACTCCCGGGCCATTCACGCGGCTCGGGGCTGGCTGGCGAAGCGCCCCGCCAGAGACCCTCCCGCTCCACCCCCACCCCACCTCCAGATTGGCCTCCATGCAGCGCCCGAGCCGGGCGGAGGGTGGGTGGGTGGGTGGGAGGAGGAGGAGGAAGAGAGACTTCGCTGGGCTTGAAGGGGCTTCGCAAGTTGCGGAGCTCCGGCCCCGTCGCTCTTGCACCGAGTGACAATGTATTTACCGGCGTATAAGGCGCCCCCCACTTGGAGGCATGTTTTTTAGGGCAAAAAAGTCGTCTTATACGCCGGCAAATACGGTATCTATCTATCTATCTATCTATCTATCTATCTATCTATCTATCTATCTATCTATCTATCTATATAATCTATATCTATATAATATATCTATATCTATATCTACATCTACATCTACATCTACATCTATCTATCTATCTATCTATCTATCTATCTATATATCTATATATCTATATATATCTATATCTATATCTATATCTATATCTATATATCTATATCTATATCTATATCTATATCTATATCTATATCTATATCTATATCTATATATCTATATATCTATATATCTATATATCTATATATCTATATATCTATATCTATATCTATATCTATATCTATATCTATATCTATATCTATATCTATATCTATATATATATATATCTTTGGTTATTCGGGTTTTCTCCCGTGTTCTGATTGGTTGGGGGGTTGGCCATGTTCTGATTGGCTGGAGGTGTGTTCTGTTCAGGTGGGGGCTTGGTTGTGCTCAGGTTGGTCTTAGTTACTGGGGGATTTGAGCTGGTGAGCTGTGATCTTGCTGTTTGGCTTCGAGTTGGTGGTCGTGCTGCATCTTCATGGTGGGGGTCAGTTCGAACACAGATCAGAACACAGCCAAACCCCCAACCAATGAGAACACACCCCCACCCAATCAGAACACAGCCAAGCCCCCACCCAATCAAGTCACACCCCCACTAGCAGTTAAAAGGAAGAAGCAGCTGCAAGCTCACATCACTCTGAGAAGCACAGAGCTGAAGACAGAAGCCTGAAGATGATGAATGAGACTTCATCGAAACGTTGCCTAGATACTTCCAATCTTACGCGGGAGAAAACCCGAATAACCAAAGATCCACATACAAATACCCGCGAGAACCTCAGAAAATCACTCTGAGAAGCACAGAGCTGAAGACAGAAGCCTGAAAATGATGAATGAGACTTCATCGAAACGTTGCCTAGATACTTCCAATCTTACGCGGGAGAAAACCCGAATAACCAAAGATCCACATACAAATACCCACGAGAACCTCAGAAAACATATATAGATAGATAGATAGATAGATAGATAGATAGATAGATAGATAGATAGATAGATAGATATAGATATAGATATAGATATAGATATAGATATAGATATAGATATAGATATAGATATAGATATAGATATAGATATAGATATATAATATTATATAGATATAGATATAGAGATAGAGATAGAGATAGAGATAGAGATATTAATAATATGTAGTTCTAGGTTTTCTAGGTCTAGAATTTTGAGTCTGGTGGCATAAGGTATTCTGCAACGAGTAGAGGAGTGGAGAACTCTTCTTGTGAAATATTTCTGGACTTTCTCAACTATATTAATATCAGATATGTAATTTGGGTTCCAGACTGATGAGCTGTATTCGAGTATTGGTCTAACAAATGTTTTGTATGCTCTAGTTATTAGTGTAATATTACCAGAGAAAAAGCTACGTAAGATTAGGTTAACAACTCTTAGCGCCTTTTTTGGCTATGTAGTTACAGTGGGCTCTAGCACTTAGATCATTTGAGATGAGTATTCCAAGATCCTTGACAGAGTTTGGATCATCAACAAGGTCTTGACTATTCAGCCTGTATTTTATTTTCTGATTTTTTTTTGCCAAGATGTAGGACAGATTTATTTGTATTTATTTGTTGAGATTTGAAGTTGCCATTTGTTTGACCATTCTGATCCATAGTCAAGGACTTTTTGAAGGGTAGCAGTATTGTCTGTGGTATTGAATAGCTTTACATCATCAGCGAAGAGAACGCAGTTGCTCTTGATATGATCACAGAGATCATTTATGTAGAGTATGAAAAGATTTGGTCCTAGAACAGAGATCATTTATGTAGAGTATGAAAAGATTTGGTCCCTGGGGGACACCACTGTTGACAGGTACAGAATTTGATAGGTCGCTCCCAATTTTGACCATTTGTTGTCTGTTTGACAGGAATGCTTCTATCCAGTTATGCAGGTGTACAGAGATACTGT
This sequence comes from Notechis scutatus, assembly GCF_049901735.1. Taxonomy (NCBI): domain Eukaryota; kingdom Metazoa; phylum Chordata; class Lepidosauria; order Squamata; family Elapidae; genus Notechis; species Notechis scutatus. The sequence continues at coordinate 161,128,891 of NC_142012.1, read as the reverse complement.
AAGATTTTAGTTTTAGGAGTAGTTCTTCTTGAAAGTCTCAAGTGATGAAGCTCCCACAACTTCTGAAGGCAAAAGCTGTTCCATGGGTTGATTGTTCTCACCGTCAGAAAGTTTTTCCTTATTTCCAGGTTAAATCTCTCCTTGTTCAGGTTCCATCTATTATTCCTTGTCTGGCCTACAGGCGCTTTAGAAAATAGCTTGTAATTAAACAACTGCAGTGATTCACTTAACAACTGTGGCAAGAAAGGTTGTAAAATGAGGCGAAATTCACCTAATGCCTGTCTCGCTTAGCAACAGAAATGTTGGGCTCGATTGGGATCGTAAGAATTACCTGTAGAGGAATGAAGGAATTCTCATAGGATCTTGGAACTGAATGACCTTGTTTATTTTTCCCCCCTCTGTTTCAGGAATTTCTGAGAAGGAGAATCCAGGACGAATCAATCTTCTCCACAGTCCATTATGACTATTTCTTCATGGGCAACTGTTTTATTTCACCCTCGGGTTCAAGTTGTGTAGCCAGGGCTTCCATGTGGCTTTTCTTTTCCCATTCAGCTTTTTCATCTCTTTAACCATTCTTCTCTTTTTTTTTTTTTTCCATGGGAAAGAGAAAATAAAGGCCCCTCTGTCCCTCTTCTCTTGCCTCTTCCTCTTGTTACAGAATAATTTTTCAAACACAGACTCTAAAGATTCCTGATTCAACCACAGAAGTTACCTTATTCCCAGAAAGACTTGTAATGAATCACGCTTGTATTATTGGCCACACTTGAGATCAGTGGACTAGTATGCGTCTATTCCATTTTATAATCGTCTTCTAGGGAGGGATATTCGATCCAGCAAATTTTTGTTCCGTGTCATAAATCTGCCAGATTGACCCAGGGTGTGAGCAATTCAGTTTGAGTTAAGAGCTTTAAAAGACAGCAGAAATATTTTTTTCTTTCTTTCGTTAATTAATTCATTCATTCTTTCCTTCTTTTTCTTTCTTTCTTCTTCTCTCTCTTCCTTTCCTTTCCCTTTCTGTCTCTTCTGTCTTCCTTCCCACTCTTTTCTCCTTTCCTTTCCTTCTTTCCTCCTTTCCTTTCCTTCTTTCCTCCTTCCCTTCCCTCCCTTCCCTTCCCTTCCTTTCCTTTTCCTTTCCTTTCCATTTCCTTTTCCTTTTCCTTCCCTTCCCTTCCCTTCCCTTCCCTTTCCCCCTATAGCAGCCCAGCAGTCATTAAAGAGTACAAACTTATTTTCCTTCAGCTGATTGCAGTTTTCCAGCCATATAAAGCCTTCTCCAACTTTGCATACTCCAAATAGTTGGGACTGTCTTTTCTAGAATTCCCAGCAAGCCAAGAAACCATTCTAAATATTCTTGTCGATTAAGGACCTTAGTTCTATCATAGAGAGGTACTCTATGACCCAGCATGAAAAGTTTAATGGTCTGTGAGAATAAGCTTGAGAGACAAGGGAAGAGCTGCAGCTTATTCAGCAACCTGATGAACAGAACCTGAGCCCAAAGGAGGAAGGGAGGTGGAATGAAGATATCTCAGAACAGACCCTCTCTAGTTTTCTGGAGATATAATGGTATGTGGGAAAGATCTTGGGAGATTAGGCCAGGAGATGCTGCTTAGGGAATGGTCAGATAAAGATGGCATAATCCACAGCTGGACAATGGACAGGATAATAAGCTCAGAAAGAACCTGCCTGGTTCTTTGGCTGTAAAAAAGATGACAGGAGAACACTATTTCACTGTTCAAAGAAAGCAAATAAATACGAAGACTTGCAAGAGTCTGTTGATGTAGGTTTACAATAAAATAGATTACCTTATCTGGTCTTGCTTCTATCTGGTCTAGCTGGTAAGGCTAACAGGAAAGGTACTTTCAGGCCTGTTATTGTAACTTTTCCATGAAGATATTATGGGTGTTTGTGGCCTTCAATTCTTATGTGGATGACTTCAGAGGGCTGACAAACCTTCAGCATCTGAGATGCCTTTCTATCAACTTGGGCAGACCATGGATTTTCTCTTAAGGTTTCATTTTCCGTAGAATTAATTGCAGTGCAATCTATATGTCTATATGCAATCTCTTCTATATGTCTGCTCAGAATCAACCTTAATATTTTCAGGAAACTGAATAAAGAATTGCAGCCTGAATGAAGATAAGAAAAGAAAAGATGAGAAAAGAGAAAAAAGAAAAAGAAAAGCAAAAAGAAATGAAATGAAAAAAGAAAAGAATGTTTGCCACAAGAATCTATCACACTCCTTGTAGCTTATGCATGAATTCTTCTTCAACCTTGGATTAAAAAATTTTTTTTAGCTGGGCAAAGCACTGAAAGGCAAGACAAGAAACAATGAATGGAAACTAGTCAAGGAAAGAAGCAACCTTGAATTAAAAAGAAATTTCCTAACAAAACAATTAACTAGGAGAACGACTTGCCTTCAGCAGTTGTGGGTACTTCATCACTGGAGGTTTTTAAGAAGAAACTGTGCACCCTTTGTCTGGAATGGTAAAGAAGTGGTCTTCAAACTTGACAGCTTTAAGACTTGTGGACTTCAACTCCCAGAATTCCTCCTCCAGTCATGTTAGCTCAGGAATTCTGGGAGTTGAAGTCCACCAATCTTCAATGCCTATGGCAGGGGTCTTCAAACTCGACAGCTTTAAGACTTGTGGACTTCAACTCCCAGAATTCCTCCTCCAGTCATGTTAGCTCAGGAATTCTGGGAGTTGAAGTCCACCAATCTTCAATGCCTATGGCAGGGTCTTCAAACTCGACAGCTTTAAGACTTGTGACTTCAACTCCCAGAATTCCTCCTCCAGTCATGTTAGCTCAGGAATTCTGGGAGTTGAAGTCCACCAGTCTTAAACTTGCCGAGTTTGAAGACACTTGCTATAGGGTCTCCTGCTTGAGTCAGAGGGTTGGACTAAAAGACCTCCCAAGGTCCCTTCCAGCTCTATTCTGACTGAAAAAATGCCTGCTTTTCGAAACTTTTCCCTTTGCAAAAATGCAGACTTCCTTCCCTGAAATAGACCGGACTGGTCTATTTAGCGGTTCCTCCTCACTGCAGGATTTAGCCTATATATAGTCTCTACTTTGCCTTCTGTTTTTGGCCTCCTTGAAAAGGCTCTTCATTTACGACCTTGAAATGCTTCTCTCGTTCCTGCCCTGGGACGGGCCCATAATGGATCCGCCAGACCTTTTTCGCAATGAACTCTGTTTCCTTTCTCTCCAGAGCAAGCCAGGAAGAGGCTGGGCCACCGCTGGTTGTGAGCCACGCACCTCAAACAGCCTTGCACATGGGGGACATGTTGTCTTCTCAGCTTGGCCCTTTGAGGGGGTGAACAAGACGGCCATTTGCTCTGAGTTTCCAGCCTGGCAACTCCCCCTACACACAGCCCCTTTCTGAAGCCAGGAAGGCCGCTGGAGCAGGGCCATGTCTGCCAGGAGAGGCCGGATCAGATCTCGGAAGGGAATCCGATTATAAACTAAGTCAATAAAGTTACAAGAATAAATGCCTGTTGGGTAATTGTCCTCTGGGGACCATTTCAAGGCATGAAAGCTACAATTAAAGTTTGAAGAGCAAATCGCTTGGTTCTGGAGTGTGTGTGTGTGTGTGTGTGTGTGTCCTCGGGGGGGGGGTAAATTCTGCAACCCTTTTTCAGTGGGAGAAAGCCTAACCCCGCAAAGGAGGAAGATGTCCTCATTTAAAAGCCATTGCCTCGGTTGGAAGGGGTTTTTCCCTCTCGTTTTGAACCCAGGCTTAGACCAGAATCATTCGATCTGGGGGTTGGAAAGTGGGGGGAGGGGGAGGAGACAGTTTGAATGAAAGGTAGCTGAAATTAGCCTTGGAAAGCATTCAAATCATGGGCTGTGTAATAAGAGACCCCTCTTCTCTGGGGCAAATTTGTTAGGATTAGGCCTAACCAAGCTGTGGAAGAGAATGCGAGGGTGGCTGCCAGCCAAGGCAAAATGAGGCTTTTGGCTTCTTTGACTGCGGAGAAGCTGAGGCTGATGGCTCCGGTTCAAACTCTGATTGGGGGCGGGGGGTGGGGGGAGAAGGAAAAAAAAAATCCAGGAACAAAGATACTAATTCTTCCTAAAGCCCTCCAAATCTCAGTTTATACATTTCTGTTTATGTTCATTCATAATGGATACACACAGCTGTTCTTATCATTCATATTCAAATTCCAGGGCATTTTTATTATTTATTACCTTGCTTTCAAAGGCACTCGAGGGAGGAAAGGGGAAGGAGGAAGAAAGAAGAGAAAGGAACAAAATTTCAGATTCTTCCTAAAGTCCTTAGAAAGCGATTAATTTCCGGAAGAGTTTGAGTGCCAAGGTTTGCTAACATCTACCAGAATTAGAAGGAACGGTGTTAATATCAGTGTTTTTTAACCTCAGCGAATTTAAGATGTGTGGACTTCAACTCCCAGAATTCTGGGAGTAGGAGTCCACACATCTGAAGTCTACATGATAGGAATGTCCATCTCAGCAAAAACAGTGGGCATGCTTGAAGCTTGGGTCGCGGGTTCTGAATGCTCTCACAAAATGGCTGCCACAGAAAGTGGCCTGTAGGCTCAGAAATGGGTCATGAGAGTAGATTTGGTATTTCCAAGAAGACCCAGCAACTAACTTATGCCTTATAAGAGGGGTTCAGAGAACAACATTTCCAAATTATTAACATCATTAAAAGATTCTTATGGGATCAATGAAGAAGCATTCCTTGGATGAATGGATGGATGGATGGATGGATGGATGGATGGATGGATGGATGGATGGATACCTAGGTAAGTAGGTAGGTAGATAGATAGATAGATAGATAGATAGATAGATAGATAGATAGATAGATAGATAGATAGATAGATAGATATAGATAGATGATAGATAGATACCTTTAGATATAGATATAGATATAGATATAAATAGATGATAGATAGACAGACAGACAGACAGCTAAATAGAAAGCTAAACAGGGTTGATCCAGTGAATTGATAACAGATAACAGATAATGAGTGTCATCTAGTCCAACCGCCCACCCAAGCGGGAGACCCTACACCATTTCTGACAAATGGCAGTCCAATCTCTTTTTGAAAGTCTCAAGTGATGAAACTCCCACAACTTCTGAAGGCAAAAGCTGTTCCATGGGTTGATTGTTCTCACTGTCAGAAAGTTTCTCCTTATTTACAGGTTAAATCTCTCCTTGTTCAGTTTTCATCCATTATTCCTTGTCTGGCCTACAGGAGCCTTATAAATGGCTGGGGGACTCCAAGGAATTCCCAGAATTCTAGCATAGAACAACCTGGAAGACTTTGATGGGAGACCATTTATCTGCTGTTGGGTTTTGAACTGAGCTCAATTTGAGGGAGACTGCTCTGCATCAGATGGTGGCATCTAGCCAGCCTTGATTGATCTCAAAAAGTTAAAACCAACTCAAACTTGATTTGGATTTTGATGGCAAAACAGCAGGTGATTGTAGAAGTTTAGGCTAGATTAGGATCTCCCCCACAAAAAAAAAATAGAATCTTGGAAGAAGCCAATGGTTTCCACATCATTGCTGGAAACTTGGCATGAAGTCCATGGAGTTCCCAGGCGTCAAATTCAACTCCAGAGGAACCTGTGCTTTTTAATTCTTTATTTTGGGTTTTAGAAAGACAAATTTATATTTATTAAGTTTTTTAAGGTTTCATACGACTCAAAGCGCATTTCCAAAAGGCAACTGGACTTTCTTGGAGTGCTAATGACCAGATGACTGCAAAGGATATAAATCCTTCCATTTCCCACCAGTCAGTTAGAACTGAAGAAGCTTATTGGATGAGAAATGAAATGTTTTCAAAGAGAAAAAAACCCCAAGAAAGCTCAGTTGCCTTTTGAAAAAGCATCTTTGGGACGACCAGTTAGATAGTAGACACATTTTCTAGGAAAGTTAGACCAATTAAACCAGTTAGATATTAAAGACCAGTTAGACAGTAAACCTATCTCCTGGGAAATTTTGTTGGGAAGGTTTAAGGAGATGTTGGACTTACATTTTTAGGTGCTGATGGAGTTGGATTTCAGCACTAAAAGGGGGCTGGATCTGATGAATTATGTCTAGGATTATAAGCCTAGCTTTACCCTCTTTACTTCCCTCACTATCTATGAAATTAAAACAGCCCAACCTTCCCTTTGAGACACTTGGCCCTTTGCAAATATTTGTGACACATTCTAATCCGGTTTCTCTTTTCCAGGGATCCGTTTAAGAGACCTGAAAAAAAAAACCACCACAATACGCTCTCCAGGCCATTTTTCCTATAACATGTTTGGAATGGTTAGACCAAGCTGACACCAATCTGCTGTCACCTCCTTCCTCCTCCCTTCCCATCTCTGCAAATGTTGAACAGAACATATTCCCCGGGGGCATGTATAAATGTGTCAGATATTTGATAGCTGGCATCACCCTTTGGCGTTCACTGATTTGGTAATAGCCATGTACATTGGACGCTACCAGATGCACTGATGGGAACGCCAAGAGAGGTAGTAATTTAAGAGCTGAGAAAACTGGAGTTCAACTCCCAGTTCAGCCACAAAAGCTACTTATTATTTTTCTGCTGAGACTACTTCACAGGGGAATTTTTTTTGGGGGGGGGGGTATGGGGGTGGGGGAGAATAAGGTAGACAAAGGACACAGAAACTGAGCTCCTGGAATTCTCTGTAATCCCTTAAAGCAGTGTTTCTCAGCCTTGGCAGCTGTGGACTTCAACTCCCAGAATTCCCCAGCCAGCAAGCTAGGTCTCCAAACTTGGCAACTTTAAGACTTGTGGACTTCAACTCCCAGAATTCCTCAGCCAGCATGCCTTTTGTCTTTCTGTGATTGTACCCATTCTCCCAGAAGAAGAAGGTGCTGCATATAGGTAGTCCTCCACTTACAACAGTTCGTTTAATGACCATTCGATGTCATGACAGCACTGGAAAAAGTAAGTTGTGGCCATTTTTCACATATACAACGGTTGCAGCACCCCTGTAGTCACGTGATCAAAATTCAGAAGCTTGGCCCCTGGCTCATATTTGATGTGTGTTTGAGAGAGATAGTAGATATAGATCAAGGGTCTTCAAGCTTGGCAAGTTTAAGACTTGTGGACTTCAACTCCCAGAATTCCTGAGCTAACATGACTGGAGGAGGAATTCTGGGAGTTGAAGTCCACAAGTTTTAAAGCTGTCAAGTTTGGAGACCCTGCCATAGGCATTGAAGATTGGGACCAACTCCCAGAATTCCTGAGCTAACATGACTGGAGGAGGAATTCTGGGAGTTGAAGTCTACAAGTTTTAAAGCTGTCAAGTTTGGAGACCCCGCCATAGGCATTGAAGATTGGTGGACTTCAACTCCCAGAATTCCTGAGCTAACATGACTGGAGGAGGAATTCTGGGAGTTGAAGTCCACAAGTCTTCAAGCTGTCAATTTGAAGAGCTGTTATATAGATAGATGATAGACAGACAGACAGACAGTTGATAGTTGGTAAAGAATTTTAGGCATTTAAGTCAGGACATCTAAAACCAGCCAAGTAGAGAAACACAGTCCATACAAATAGAAAAAAGAAGTTAGAACAGTACTTTTAAGCTGTTGTCCTATTACCACCTTCCAGAAGGATGCTCTGCAGGGTTTGTTCCAATTTTTTTTCTTTTTCTTTTAGAGCTTCTGGCTGAGTCCAGCCCATTTTCAAACTTTAACTTTCCTCCCCACTAAATTTGACCTCATTTCGTTTCAGAGAACGTTCCTGCTGATGGGCAAGCAAACAGATGGATGAACTAGCAGCCGGTAAACAAGGCCCAAAACACTTTGATTTCATTTCTTTTCATCATTCTGTTGGAAGGAATAAGAGAGGGCTGGAGCCCATGCCTTTGGGGGAAAGGGTCATAAAATAAATAGGCTTGGCAATTGGTCCATTATAACGATTCGTCTTGGATTGGCATTTTGGAAAAAAAAAAAAAATCATGAAATGTTCTTCTCGTGTTCATCCATTCATTTGCCAAAGCTGAACCAACACAAAATGAACTGGGATGAAATCTGGTGTTGACTTTCAACTATGAAAATAAGAGATTGACAAAATGTTGCTTCTTTTTCCAGTTCAATTAAAAATCTTCCAGCCAACAACTTGGTACAGTTGTTTACTGTTTACCATTTATAAGCACCTGTTAGTATGTTTTCTAATTGGCCTCTAATTGGATTAACTCCAAAATCAATGCAGTGCGTGTGAATCCAGGAAACGGGTTTGTGTAGTACTCCAGGTTGAGCACCAGTGATATAATGCAGGAGGTGTCAAAAAGTCAAGATGGAGGCTGCAATCACAGGCACTGCATGTTAAAAGGGGGGAGGGACTTGATTGTGTTACCCTGACTGCCATCTTGATTTTATTTGACCCAGTCATGGGTGCTTCATTAAGTGCTGTATGTCCTGTGAACCTGGTGTTGGAAGTTAAAACCCACCCCTCTCCTAGGAAAATGAAATATTTTAGGATATACTGAAAAGGCAGAGTATTTCCCCTAAAAGAGAAGTAGAAACTTAGAGAGGCAGAAACTTCTCCCCTCCCCTTTGCTAATGGGCTGTTAAGGCCTGGGCCAGTCTATTTTACATAACAAAGATCTACCTCCTTCAGGCAGAGCCATAATAGGATTCCCACAGCCCTCTCATTACATCATTATCCAGCAAGAGTCAACCAAGCCTGGGACTTAGGACAGCCTACAGAGTTGCCCCTGCATGGCCCCATGGGAGTCTGACAACTAATCAGAACACAAGCTCAAATTCAAAACCCAACAGAGGGTATAAATCCTTAGAGACTCTCGGCATCTCTTCCCTTTTCGCTCAGGAGTTCCAAGGCATGTGATCCTGTCCACCATTAAACCACCTTTCCAAACAGCCTCCATGTTTCCAATGTCTTTTCCCCTACTTGGAACTGAACCCAGAAGGATATTTTCTTCCAACACTGGATTGTGACTACAGAACCTATCCATGAGGGGCAGATCATGGGCTTTAGGATGCAGGTTTTTGCTCACGACATTACAAAAAAGTTGTTAAGACTTTGGAAGTGCAGAGAAGAACAACTAGGATGATTAAAGGCCTGGAGACAAAAACACGTGAAGAACGGTTGCAGGAACTCAGTATGGGATAGTCTAGAGCAGGGCTCTGCAACCTTGGCAACTCTACGACTTGTGGACTTCAACTTCCAGAATTCCTCAACCAGCACATGCGCTAGAGGGAAGAAGGACTAGGGGTGGCATGACTGCATGTATGCAGTATGATATCAGATGGAGCTGGTTGAATGGCTAGACTCGGATCATTTGAGAGTTGTAATGAAATGTCAAGAGTGCCGGCTTCCAAGTGCACAGGATGAATAGCCTCTGGATGGGGATGACGGAGAGATGTCGGCTTGAGGTCTTGAAACGAGGGTTGATTTTTAATTTTTTTTTTAAAAAAAATACCATTAAGAAAAGTGGTACCGGCATAAGGACTAACTCTAATACTTTGGCACTGTGCACAAACCAGAGTAACAAAGAAGATATTTGATCAGTAGGGCAGAAAATCAAGAGTTTGGGTTTGGCTAGTCTAGAGAAAAGAAGGACTAGGGGTGACATGAGTGCAGTATTCCAGTATTTGTGGGGGTCAACTTATTTTCCAAAGCACCAGAGGGCAGGACAAGAAACAATGGATGGGAACTAATCAAAGAGAGAAGCAACCTGGAATTAAGAGAAACTTCCTAACAGTGAGGACAATTAACCAGGGGAACAGCTTGCCTTTAGAAGTTGTGGGTGCTTCATCACTGGAGGTTTTTAAGAAGAGACGGGACAGCCACTTGTTTAAAATGGTATTGGCTCTCCTGCTGAAGCAGAGGGTTGGACTAGAAGACCTCCAAGCCCCCTTCCAGCTCTATTCTGATTGAGTAGCATCAGCAACTTTATTTCTCGATGCATCCAGTGAAAAGCGTTATGCCAAATTCTCTGCTCAGTTTGGAGCAACAAGAGAGCGTTCACAATTCGCCCTTCTTATTTAATTAATTGTTCTGTACGGACAAAGAGCTTTCCACTTTTTGGTGCACAGAATTTCTCCTGGAAAGGTTTTTAAATCTCATCATTGCAATATTGGTTCGGGGGGGGGGGTTGGGGGTGGGCGGCTTTCGTTCCCCTTTCCTGCTACACAACTTCCCCCTGCTTTGCTGTCACACCCTAATCCGAAAAAGGCCCCTTAAGAGAGATGTTATTCCCTAGGATCTTCCCCTGCAGAACCATTTGAAGTGTGAGAAAACCGGGAAGATGAAAACAGACTGTCAGCAATACGGAAGGGAAGGCAGAACATTTGTCTCCTTTTTACACAATAATTGGGAAGCAATTGCTTTACTTCTCTCCCCACCCACCCCCATCTCTTTTAAACGGAATGAGTAGGGTAGGAAAGCAAGTACATGATTACCATTGGATTATAACATGCTAATCATTGGATAATGAGGCAGGCAGATAAAACACTCACGCCTTCCATGAGGTGCTCCGCACTTTTAAAATGTCTTTCTGCACAAATTGCTACCTACATTTACCTCCCTCAAATCCCCCTACAGTGTCAGATCAACCTTCACTTCACCTGTCTGCATCGCAACAGAAATGACCTGATTCCTGCATAAAATGCGACATCTCTTGCACTTCTACAAGGAAAACTTCCATGGATGGTTTTCCCCTCCCTGACTTCTGATTATGAACGGTATTGGAAGAAATATCCATCTGGTTCAGTTCCAAGTGTGGAGAAAGACACTGGAAACATGGAGGCTGGTTGGAAAGACGGTTTATTGAGGGACAGGACCACATAGGTTTTAGGTCCTGGGTAGCTGACCACATGGAGTGAAGAGTGAGGGGTTTTTATACCCTCTCTGGGCTTTGAACTTGAGCTTCCTGTTCCTGTGCAAGAATATATATTCTATTGGCTGTAGTCAGACTCCCCTGTGGAGTCATGTTTGTCTGAATCAAGTTTGGTTGAACCTTGGGCTCATGCAATGTCCTTAGGCGAATTTGCGATGCAGTGAGCTTTGCTGCTAGATAATCCTATTATGTCCTGGAGAGTCATGTCTTAATCCCACTGTCCTGGAGCTGAAGGTCTAATTGTCTTGTAGATGGGCTGGCCCAGCCCTGCTGGCGCTATTAAGAAAGGTGGGGGTTGCTTTCTAAGAGCATGTTTCTCCTTTAGGGAAATATAATATTCTGCCTTTTTTAATATTTCATTCTTCTAGGAGGGGTGGGTGGGTGCTAACTTTCTACAATGACAAGGGTAGGAAAGACTGCTGCTCCCACAAGAATAGACTGGAGTCACAGAGTTGGAAGGGACCTTGGAGGTCTTCTAGTCCACGCCTTTGCTCAAGCAGGAGATTCTATACCTGTACCATTTCAGACAAGTGGTTGTCCAATCTCTTCTTTAAAAAAAAAAACCTCCAGGGTTGGAGCACCTACAACTTCTAACCAAGGAGAGAAGCAACCTAGAACTAAGGAGAAATTTCCTGACAGTGAGAACAATCCATCAGTGGAATGACTTGCCTCTAGAAGTTGTGGGAGTGCTCCCACACTGGAGGTTTGTAAAAAGAGATTGGACAAGCATTTCTTTGAAATGGTATAGGGTCTCCTGCTTGAACAGGGGGTTGGACTAGATGACTTCCAAGGTCCCTTCCAACTCTGTTATTCTGTTATTCTGTTGATGCAACTGTTTGGTCTTATTCAAATTCAACCCTCTCCAATCAGATGGCTTCTAGAGATTCCATCATTCCAGAAATCATGGGACTTCCTCAGGGATGGGATTCAAATTTTTAACAACCGGCTATGTGGGCGTGGCTTAGGTGGTGGGCGTGGCTTGGTGGTCAAGTTATTGGCTGGGTGTGGCCAACTGAATATCACTCACATCAAGGCACGCATCTCCTCGCCTGGCCTCTCATGACTATTGGGATGCCGCAACAGTCGTAAGTGTGAAAAATGGTCAAAAGTCACTTTTTTCAGTGCCATTGTAACTTTGAATGGTCACTTCACACAAGCAAAGTACCAGCAAAGGAGGGGAAAAAAACTCCAGAGACGTTCCTGAGACCGGAAGTCTTGTCCTGCTAAGAATATAATAAGGGTTAACGGAGAGGCAGTTTCTGTAAGCAACACCAGAATGTTTCCTTCCTGCCTTCCTTACAGGATTAGGCCAGTAATTTCTTCTAACAACCGGCTCTCCGAACTGCTTAGAATGTAAACAACCGGTTCTAGCGAATAGGTGCGAACTGGTAGAATCCCACTCCTGGACTTCCTCTCCCATAATTCCCAACCAGTTTGGCTTTTTAGAATTAAATACATCTGGTTGGAAGAAGAAGCCTAAGGGCCTAGCTGGAATCAGCAAAAGCTGAGTTCCTGTTTCCCATGCTCTTAGGAGAGACATTATTAAAAAGTTTTCAGTTAATACTTTTTGCTTAAAGATATATTGCTGCAACTTTTATAATTATTGCCCTTTCTGAGTGGCAAACTGGGATGGCTCTTCCTTCTCTTCGCAGGAACCCTTAAATATTTGAACACCATTGTCATAACATCTGAAATCTTCTTTTTCCCCTTGGCTAAACAGTTTTGAGTTTCTTCAGCCTTCTACCTTGTGTGTCACACACCCAGCGGTCTTTTATCATCCTTCTGCCTTCTGTGAACGTAGCTTCATTTGTCAACACATTTTTTAATAGGTGGTCTCTGGTTTTGAAGCCCTGGGCTTCATTTTTTATTTAAGAAAACACTCTTCTGTAATTTTAGTTTGTCACCCAAAAGGTTGTTATGGAGGAAGAAATAAACTGGCAATATTGCGCAGAATAGAAAATGGCTTAATGCAATGTTTCTCAGCTGTGGCAACTTTACAATCTGTGGACTTCAACTCCCAGAATGCCCCAGCACATCTGTGTTGGGGCATTCTGGGAGCTGAAGTCCACAGAACTTAAAAGTCCCCAAGGTTGAGAAACACTGGCTTAGTAGATAAAATTATCTGGGGGATGGAATATTAGTGATGGTAATATTAGGAACAAGGGACTATTAGGGACAAGGGACGCTGTGACTCAGTGGCTAAGATGTTGAGCTTATCGATTAGAAAGGTTGACAGGTCAGCGGTTCAAACCCCTAGCGCCGCGTAACGGAGTGAGCTCCCCTTACTTGTCCCAGCTTCTGTCAACCTAGCAGTTTGAAAGCATGTAAAAATGCAAGTAGAAACTTTGGTGGGAAGGTAACAGCTTTCTGTGCGCCTTCGGCATTTAGTCATACCGGCCACATGACCATGGAGACGTCTTCGGACAGCACTGGCTCTTCGGCTTAGTAACGGAGATGAGCATCACCCCCTAGATCTGGAAACGACTAGCACATATGTGTGAGAGGAACCTTTACTTTTAATGTTAGGAACACCTTTGCTACTGATCTGCACAATGAGAACGATTGTAATAAATAACTGGAAGCACATTGTGAGTGTGAGCATAACGTTCCCTGCAATCCCAAATTACGCTTTCCGGTTTTGAAGCTGTGAAAAATTCTGATGGGTGCTCAAGAGAAAAAGAAAGATAAGAAATTCCAGGAAGCCAGTAAAACTCTCCAAATCTAAATGTGGAAGAGACTCTAAGCAAGACAGCTGTTAAGTGAGTTCTGCAACTTTTTACATCTTTTCTTGTTGTCAGTACTAAGTGATTCAGTGCAGTTGTTAAGTAACGCAGTTGTACGGTGAATCTGCCTTCCCTATTGATGTTGCTTGTCAGATGGTCGCAAAAGTTGTTCAACGTGCCAAGCATCCAAATGTTGATCTCGTGACCATGTGGATACTGCAATAGTCCTACAGTCATAAGTCACTTTTTTTTCAGTACTGTTGCAACTTTGGTCACTAAATGAATGATTGTAAGCCGAGGACTACTTGTATTCTTCCTTTCCTTTTATTCCAGAAAAACTAGGGAGGGTCACTAATGAAATGCTTCTGTTAAGGTATTGAGATTTAGGTATTGAGCTGTTGTAAGGCTGATGCAATGAGGATGAATCAGCATGGTTATTGCCCCTTTAAGACTGAGGATGGGTCCACAGGGTTTTACCACTTTAAGAAGCTGTCTATATATATATGAGGCCATGAGTGGGCATAACTTTCTCTCCTTGTGTTCTGTCTCCATTGTGGTTCTCCATGCAGAATAAAGAAGATTGATTGATTGCCAGGTGTAGAGGTAATTTCCCGTTAGGAGAATGAGCGCATACAAGGAGACGTATTTGAGAGTAGTGTTTGAAAAATACACACACAGCACACAGATACACTGTACAGTAAATGTAGGTTTTTACTTCCAATAAAGGTTTAAGCAAAGTTCAAAACAAACAGTCCAAAGTCATTCACAAGTTAGATCAGTCAGTTTTCAGTCCAGGGATAATCCAATAACAAAGTCCAGTGTCAAAAACAGTTCAGTATCAGACTTACATCAAATCCATGAATATCAGTCAATTAGGAAGAATTGCAAAACTCTCCAACAGAAGAAAACAGAGACTCACTCAGACACACTCTCTTCTGAGACTAAGACTAAAACAACCCAGGTTACTGGCTCCATCTTATGGCCATTTGAGAAACCACACCCAATTACAGTTCTGCATTTTCTTAAAGATACAGTTTTAAAATGTCTATCCTGGTTTATATATTTCTAACCCAAATAGCTGTCAGGTGACTTACATTCCTAACACTAGGTATTTGCCTATCACATATATGTATGTATATAGCTGTCTTGTATATAAACCACTGTTAAAAGACAAATCCTCCGTATGCTATGTTGTGCTCCTGGGTTGTCTCACAATAGTAGTCATGCTGCAAACACTCTGACAGCTTCCTACCCTTCTTTTTGTTGAAAGTTAAAACCCATCCTTCTCCTAGAAAAAATGAAATATTTTAGGATATATTAAAAAGACACAATATTTCCCCGAAAAGAGAAGTAGAAACCCAGAGAGGCAGAAACCCAGTCCCCTCCCCACCTTTGTTAATGACCATTAAGGCCTGGGCTAGTTTATTCTACATAACAAAGATCTACCTCCTTCAGGCAGAACCATTTAATTGCCCTTCATTGCACCACCCACCAAGTTTCAACCAAACTTAGCAAACAGACAACCTAAAAATCTACCTATGACCTCTGACAGCAACCAATCAGAGTACTCTTCCTATGCCCCAGGAAGTTCAAAGCCAGAGAGAGTATAAAACCCAGGGACTCCCAGCATCTCTTCCCTTTTCTGCCGAGGAACCCATCCTGTTCATCAATAAACCATCTTTCCAAGCAGTCACCATGTTTCCAGTGTCTTTCTTCCCCACTTGGAACTGAACCCAGAAAGATATTTCTTCCAACACTCTCCTTGAGACAACCGAGATATATTTACATGCCAGTTGCTTGGTCTGCAGTTCTTCTTCCTGTCTTCCCAAGGCCGTCCCCACACACCATTACGTCTCCTTCCCAGGATACAAACTCTCCGTGACTTTGTCCGGTGCTTCCAACCATTATGGGGCTGTCATGACACAAAGCAAGGCAACAGTTTGCTTTTCAAGACAAGCCCTGTCTTTTGATGCCTTACGGCTGCTTTGCGCAAACCTCCATCACCCTGCAACATCTCTTTCCATTTTTTTTTCTAATTTATAAACTGCCATTCTAAGCTGTTTGCGTCCAGGATTGATGACTAGCATTCAGACTAAATTAGCTAGAACTAAGTCCCATTGAAATTAATGCGACTTCAGTTAGCTATTAATGGTTGTTTGTCTCACAGATTTCAGTGGTGGATCTCATTAGTCCCACATACTATCCCCTGTAATTAAGATAATGGGTTAAATTAATGTCAGGGAGTTTCTTTGTGTTTGGGCTGCCCTCCCTCCAGGCAAAAACAAACAAACAACGAAGTAAACATGGCACAGTAGGTGGTTTTTAAATTTTATCTGGAAAGAAACCCATGCTTTTTAACTCCAAGTAAGGAATGTGGAATATATATTAAGGGGATTGGAAAAAGATGAAGGAATTTCAAATTGGAGGAAGAAGCATCCACAGCCTTTGCTATGCTAATGACTCTACCCTAATACCTAAAATGCAAATGATCAGCAAGCCTAAAACTCAAACAGTAGTGAAAAATTGAGAATAAAATTAAATATAAGAAGGTCTAAGGAATGACAACAGGTAGAACTTAGAATTGGGATGGATCATAGAATCATAAGTGTGGAGAGGATCTTGGAGGTCTTCTAATCTGACCCCCTGCCTATTGTGGTTTGCCGGCAGCCTGTGCAGATGGCAGCGGAATTGGACAGTGGGGAAGAAAGGGAATCAGTCAGGAGTCTAGAGAGGACGCGGACGAGGGTCCTGTGTCCAATGCAGAGATGGGGCCAGGACCATCTGGGAGTGGGGTGCTGCCTCCGGAGCCTCCAGAATCTGGCAGCAGTGAGGCAGAGGACCCAGGGGAGCCTGTTCCCAGTATGCATGTGTGCAGAGCTGCCAGAAGGCGAGAGCAGCTGAAACAAAAGGGGTGACTTAGGAGTAAGGCTTGGAGGTGATTACCCCTCCCATAAGGTACAAAAGGACAGGCAAAGATGATGAAACCTTTGCAGGAAGCAAAGTCGTTCGTTCGGTTCAGATTCATTCTTGAAGCTCTTTGTACTTCGGTTGGCTTTTTTTTTCTAGTTCATTTGACACTTGTGTTATTGGCAGAACTTCACAAGAAAGAAAGGTGGGTGCTTATTTTTGAGGGACTGTTTGAGATTCATTACTGGCTGGGAATGAAAATAATTCCCAGCATTGCAATAAAATAAGATTTGTTTTTAAAATAAGCGTGTGTGTAATTATGGTCTCAGAAGCCTTGGTCAGAACACTGCCCAAGCAGTGGTAGGATTCAAATTTTTTTACTACCAGTTCTGTGGGCATGGCTTGGTGGGCGTGGCAGGGGAAGGATACTGTAAAATGTCTAGTCAGAGATGGTATTTGCCGGTTCTCCGAACTACTGAAAATTTCCACTACCGGTTTTCCAAAACTGATCAGAACCTGCTGAATCCTTACTCTGTGCCCAAGGCAGGAGTCCTTAAACTGATGGATATATTCTTCCTTTTAGGATTAACCATCAACAGTAAAGGAATAAGCAGTCAAGACTGACAGTTGGTATAGGAGCTATGAAGGTCTTGGAAAAGATATTCAAATACTGTAATAGGAACAAAGATCAGAATTGTACGAGCCACGATATTCCTTGTATAGTACCAGAGGTGGTATTCAGCAGGTTCTGAGCAGTTCTGGAGAACCGGTAGCGGAAATCTTGAGTAGTTCGGAGAACCGGCAAATCCCACCTCTGACTGGCCCTGCCCTCATCTATTCTCTGCCTCCCGAATCCCAGCTGATTGGCTGGGTCTTCTTTGGTTGCCCTGAACAGGAGAACGGAACTGGAAAGCAGGTTAGTGGGGTGGGATGGGAATGGAGACTTTGCAGTATCCTTCCCCTGGAGTGGGGTAAGAATGGAAATTTTACAGTATCCTTCCCTTGCCATGCCCACCACACCCACCAAGCCACGTCACGACCACCAAGCCACGCCCACAGAACTGGTAGTAAAAGTTTTTGAATCTCACCACTGTACAGTACAGAAACAAAATTGAAGAAGCAGGATATGTGTTGGAAA